>NC_056720.1:14789071-14999999 GCF_018831695.1 Puntigrus tetrazona | reverse complement strand
GTTTCTGAGCAAATGAACTCAAAACAAGCCTATATGTGCTTTAGAGGGTGTTTCTCAGCGAGAGAAAGCTTTTTCATGCAGTTTCAAACCAGAATGAGCCTTTTCAGTGTGTTTCTAGTTCTGGTAACAAAATGTCATTTTAGAGCTCAAAAAGCACAATTTGCTTAGTTCTTGACTTTTCATGAGTAGAAATGCAGTTTTAGTGTTTCTGAGCAAATGAACTCAAAACAAGCCTAGAAGTGCTTTAAAGGTTGTTTCTCAGCGAGAGAAAGCTTTTTCATGCAGTTTCAAAGCAGAATGAGCCTTTTCAGTGTTTTTCTAGTTTTGGACACAAAAAGTCATTTTAGAGCTCAAAAAGCACAATTTGCTTAGTTCTTGACTTTTTATGAGCAGAAATGCTGTTTTAGTGTTTCTGAGCAAATGAACTCAAAACAAGCCTAGAAGTGCTTTAAACGTTGTTTCTCAGCGAGAGAAAGCTTTTTCATGCAGTTTCAAACCAGAATGAGCCTTTTCAGTGTGTTTCTAGTTCTGGTAACAAAATGTCATTTTAGAGCTCAAAAAGCACAATTTGCTTAGTTCTTGACTTTTCATGAGTAGAAATGCAGTTTTAGTGTTTCTGAGCAAATGAACTCAAAACAAGCCTAGAAGTGCTTTAAACGTTGTTTCTCAGCGAGAGAAAGCTTTTTCATGCAGTTTCAAAGCAGAATGAGCCTTTTCAGTGCGTTTCTAGTTTTGGACACAAAAAGTCATTTTAGAGCTCAAAAAGCACAATTTGCTTAGTTCTTGACTTTTCATGAGTAGAAATGCAGTTTTAGTGTTTCTGAGCAAATGAACTCAAAACAAGCCTAGAAGTGCTTTAAAGGTTGTTTCTCAGCGAGAGAAAGCTTTTTCATGCAGTTTCAAAGCAGAATGAGCCTTTTCAGTGTTTTTCTAGTTTTGGACACAAAATGTCATTTTAGAGCTCAAAAGCACAATTTGCTTAGTTCTTGACTTTTTATGAGCAGAAATGCTGTTTTAGTGTTTCTGAGCAAATGAACTCAAAACAAGCCTAGAAGTGCTTAAAAAGGTTGTTTCTCAGCGAGAGAAAGCTTTTTTATGCAGTTTCAAAGCAGAATGAGCCTTTTCAGTGTTTTTCTAGTTTTGGACACAAAATGTCATTTTAGAGCTCAAAAAGCACAATTTGCTTAGTTCTTGACTTTTTATGAGCAGAAATGCTGTTTTAGTGTTTCTGAGCAAATGAACTCAAAACAAGCCTAGAAGTGCTTTAAACGTTGTTTCTCAGCGAGAGAAAGCTTTTTCATGCAGTTTCAAAGCAGAATGAGCCTTTTCAGTGTTTTTCTAGTTTTGGACACAAAAATCATTTTAGAGCTCAAAAAGCACAATTTGCTTAGTTCTTGACTTTTCATGAGCAGAAATGCTGTTTTAGTGTTTCTGAGCAAATGAACTCAAAACAAGCCTAGAAGTGCTTTAAAGGTTGTTTCTCAGCGAGAGAAAGCTTTTTCATGCAGTTTCAAAGCAGAATGAGCCTTTTCAGTGTTTTTCTAGTTTTGGACAGAAAATGTCATTTTAGAGCTCAAAAGCACAATTTGCTTAGTTCTTGACTTTTTATGAGCAGAAATGCTGTTTTAGTGTTTCTGAGCAAATGAACTCAAAACAAGCCTAGAATGTGCTTTAAAGGTTGTTTCTCAGCGAGAAAGCTTTTTCATGCAGTTTCAAAGCAGAATGAGCCTTTTCAGTGTTTTTCTAGTTTTGGACACAAAATGTCATTTTAGAGCTCAAAAGCACAATTTGCTTAGTTCTTGACTTTTCATGAGCAGAAATGCTGTTTTAGTGTTTCTGAGCAAATGAACTCAAAACAAGCCTAGAAGTGCTTTAAACGTTGTTTCTCAGCGAGAGAAAGCTTTTTCATGCAGTTTCAAAGCAGAATGAGCCTTTTCAGTGTTTTTCTAGTTTTGGACAGAAAATGTCATTTTAGAGCTCAAAAGCACAATTTGCTTAGTTCTTGACTTTTCATGAGCAGAAATGCTGTTTTAGTGTTTCTGAGCAAATGAACTCAAAACAAGCCTAGAAGTGCTTTAAACGTTTGTTTCTCAGCGAGAGAAAGCTTTTTCATGCAGTTTCAAAGCAGAATGAGCCTTTTCAGTGCGTTTCTAGTTTTGGACACAAAATGTCATTTTAGAGCTCAAAAGCACAATTTGCTTAGTTCTTGACTTTTTATGAGTAGAAATGCTGTTTTAGTGTTTCTGAGCAAATGAACTCAAAACAAGCCTAGAAGTGCTTTAAAGGTTGTTTCTCAGCGAGAGAAAGCTTTTTCATGCAGTTTCAAAGCAGAATGAGCCTTTTCAGTGTGTTTCTAGTTTAGTTTGGACACAAAATGTCATTTTAGAGCTCAAAAGCACAATTTGCTTAGTTCTTGACTTTTCATGAGTAGAAATGCAGTTTTAGTGTTTCTGAGCAAATGAACTCAAAACAAGCCTAGAAGTGCTTTAAAGGTTGTTTCTCAGCGAGAGAAAGCTTTTTCATGCAGTTTCAAAGCAGAATGAGCCTTTTCAGTGCGTTTCTAGTTTTGGACACAAAAAGTCATTTTAGAGCTCAAAAAGCACAATTTGCTTAGTTCTTGACTTTTTATGAGCAGAAATGCTGTTTTAGTGTTTCTGAGCAAATGAACTCAAAACAAGCCTATATATGCTTTAAAGGGTGTTTCTCAGCGAGAGAAAGCTTTTTCATGCAGTTTCAAACCAGAATGAGCCTTTTCAGTGTGTTTCTAGTTCTGGTAACAAAATGTCATTTTAGAGCTCAAAAAGCACAATTTGCTTAGTTCTTGACTTTTCATGAGTAGAAATGCAGTTTTAGTGTTTCTGAGCAAATGAACTCAAAACAAGCCTAGAAGTGCTTTAAAGGTTGTTTCTCAGCGAGAGAAAGCTTTTTCATGCAGTTTCAAAGCAGAATGAGCCTTTTCAGTGTTTTTCTAGTTTTGGACAGAAAATGTCATTTTAGAGCTCAAAAAGCACAATTTGCTTAGTTCTTGACTTTTTATGAGCAGAAATGCTGTTTTAGTGTTTCTGAGCAAATGAACTCAAAACAAGCCTAGAAGTGCTTTAAACGTTGTTTCTCAGCGAGAGAAAGCTTTTTCATGCAGTTTCAAACCAGAATGAGCCTTTTCAGTGTTTTCTAGTTTTGGACACAAAATGTCATTTTAGAGCTCAAAAGCACAATTTGCTTAGTTCTTGACTTTTTATGAGCAGAAATGCTGTTTTAGTGTTTCTGAGCAAATGAACTCAAAACAAGCCTAGAAGTGCTTTAAACGTTGTTTCTCAGCGAGAGAAAGCTTTTTCATGCAGTTTCAAAGCAGAAAGAGCCTTTTCAGTGTGTTTCTAGTTTTGGACACAAAATGTCATTTTAGAGCTCAAAAAGCACAATTTGCTTAGTTCTTGACTTTTCATGAGTAGAAATGCAGTTTTAGTGTTTCTGAGCAAATGAACTCAAAACAAGCCTAGAAGTGCTTTAAAGGTTGTTTCTCAGCGAGAGAAAGCTTTTTCATGCAGTTTCAAAGCAGAAAGAGCCTTTTCAGTGTTTTTCTAGTTTTGGACAGAAAATGTCATTTTAGAGCTCAAAAAGCACAATTTGCTTAGTTCTTGACTTTTCATGAGTAGAAATGCTGTTTTAATGTTTCTGAGCAAATGAACTCAAAACAAGCCTAGAAGTGCTTTAAAGGTTGTTTCTCAGCGAGAGAAAGCTTTTTCATGCAGTTTCAAAGCAGAATGAGCCTTTTCAGTGTTTTTCTAGTTTTGGACAGAAAATGTCATTTTAGAGCTCAAAAGCACAATTTGCTTAGTTCTTGACTTTTTATGAGCAGAAATGCTGTTTTAGTGTTTCTGAGCAAATGAACTCAAAACAAGCCTAGAAGTGCTTTAAAGGTTGTTTCTCAGCGAGAGAAAGCTTTTTCATGCAGTTTCAAAGCAGAATGAGCCTTTTCAGTGTTTTTCTAGTTTTGGACACAAAATGTCATTTTAGAGCTCAAAAGCACAATTTGCTTAGTTCTTGACTTTTCATGAGCAGAAATGCTGTTTTAGTGTTTCTGAGCAAATGAACTCAAAACAAGCCTAGAAGTGCTTTTAAAGTTGTTTCTCAGCGAGAGAAAGCTTTTTCATGCAGTTTCAAAGCAGAATGAGCCTTTTCAGTGTTTTTCTAGTTTTGGACACAAAATGTCATTTTAGAGCTCAAAAGCACAATTTGCTTAGTTCTTGACTTTTTATGAGCAGAAATGCTGTTTTAGTGTTTCTGAGCAAATGAACTCAAAACAAGCCTAGAAGTGCTTTAAAGGTTGTTTCTCAGCGAGAGAAAGCTTTTTCATGCAGTTTCAAAGCAGAATGAGCCTTTTCAGTGTTTTTCTAGTTTTGGACAGAAAATGTCATTTTAGAGCTCAAAAAGCACAATTTGCTTAGTTCTTGACTTTTTATGAGCAGAAATGCTGTTTTAGTGTTTCTGAGCAAATGAACTCAAAACAAGCCTAGAAGTGCTTTAAAAGTGTTTCTCAGCGAGAGAAAGCTTTTTCATGCAGTTTCAAAGCAGAATGAGCCTTTTCAGTGTGTTTCTAGTTTTGGACAAAAAATGTCATTTTAGAGCTCAAAAGCACAATTTGCTTAGTTCTTGACTTTTTATGAGCAGAAATGCTGTTTTAGTGTTTCTGAGCAAATGAACTCAAAACAAGCCTAGAAGTGCTTTAAATGTTGTTTCTCAGCGAGAGAAAGCTTTTTCATGCAGTTTCAAAGCAGAATGAGCCTTTTCAGTGTTTTCTAGTTTTGGACACAAAAAGTCATTTTAGAGCTCAAAAGCACAATTTGCTTAGTTCTTGACTTTTTTATGAGCAGAAATGCTGTTTTAGTGCTTCTGAGCAATTAAACTAAAAAAAAAGCCTTAGAAGTGCTTTAAAGGCTGTTTCTCAGTGAGAGAAAGCTTTTTCATGTAGTTTCAAAGCAGAATGAGCCTTTTCAGTGTGTTTCTAGTTTGGGAACAAAATGTCATTTTAGAGCTCAAAAGCACAATTTGCTTAGTTCTTGACTTTTCATGAGTAGAAATGCAGTTTTAGTGTTTCTGAGCAAATGAACTCAAAACAAGCCTAGAAGTGCTTTAAAGGTTGTTTCTCAGCGAGAGAAAGCTTTTTCATGCAGTTTCAAAGCAGAATGAGCCTTTTCAGTGTTTTTCTAGTTTTGGACACAAAAAGTCATTTTAGAGCTCAAAAAAGCACAATTTGCTTAGTTCTTGACTTTTTATGAGCAGAAATGCTGTTTTAGTGTTTCTGAGCAAATGAACTCAAAACAAGCCTAGAAGTGCTTTAAAGGTTGTTTCTCAGCGAGAGAAAGCTTTTCATGCAGTTTCAAAGCAGAATGAGCCTTTTCAGTGTTTTTCTAGTTTTGGACACAAAAAGTCATTTTAGAGCTCAAAAAGCACAATTTGCTTAGTTCTTGACTTTTTATGAGCAGAAATGCTGTTTTAGTGTTTCTGAGCAAATGAACTCAAAACAAGCCTAGAAGTGCTTTAAACGTGTTTCTCAGCGAGAGAAAGCTTTTTCATGCAGTTTCAAAGCAGAATGAGCTTTTTCAGTGTTTTTCTAGTTTTGGACAGAAAATGTCATTTTAGAGCTCAAAAAGCACAATTTGCTTAGTTCTTGACTTTTTATGAGCAGAAATGCTGTTTTAGTGTTTCTGAGCAAATGAACTCAAAACAAGCCTAGAAGTGCTTAAAAGGCTGTTTCTCAGCGAGAGAAAGCTTTTTCATGCAGTTTCAAAGCAGAATGAGCCTTTTCAGTGTGTTTGTAGTTTTGGACACAAAATGTCATTTTAGAGCTCAAAAGCACAATTTGCTTAGTTCTTGACTTTTCATGAGCAGAAATGCTGTTTTACTGCTTCTGAGGAAATGAACTCAAAACAAGCCTAGAAGTGCTTAAAAGGCTGTTTCTCAGCGAGAGAAAGCTTTTTCATGCAGTTTCAAAGCAGAATGAGCCTTTTCAGTGTTTTTCTAGTTTTGGACAGAAAATGTCATTTTAGAGCTCAAAAAGCACAATTTGCTTAGTTCTTGACTTTTTATGAGCAGAAATGCTGTTTTAGTGTTTCTGAGCAAATGAACTCAAAACAAGCCTAGAAGTGCTTAAAAGGCTGTTTCACAGCGAGAGAAAGCTTTTTCTATGCAGTTTCAAAGCAGAATGAGCCTTTTCAGTGTTTTTCTAGTTTTGGACAGAAAATGTCATTTTAGAGCTCAAAAAGCACAATTTGCTTAGTTCTTGACTTTTCATGAGTAGAAATGCAGTTTTAGTGTTTCTGAGCAAATGAACTCAAAACAAGCCTAGAAGTGCTTTAAAGGTTGTTTCTCAGCGAGAGAAAGCTTTTTCATGCAGTTTCAAAGCAGAATGAGCCTTTTCAGTGCGTTTCTAGTTTTGGACACAAAATGTCATTTTAGAGCTCAAAAAGCACAATTTGCTTAGTTTTTGACTTTTTATGAGTAGAAATGCTGTTTTAGTGTTTCTGAGCAAATGAACTCAAAACAAGCCTAGAAGTGCTTTAAAGGTTGTTTCTCAGCGAGAGAAAGCTTTTTCATGCAGTTTCAAAGCAGAATGAGCCTTTTCAGTGTTTTTCTAGTTTTGGACAGAAAATGTCATTTTAGAGCTCAAAAAGCACAATTTGCTTAGTTCTTGACTTTTTATGAGCAGAAATGCTGTTTTAGTGTTTCTGAGCAAATGAACTCAAAACAAGCCTAGAAGTGCTTAAAAGGCTGTTTCTCAGCGAGAGAAAGCTTTTTCATGCAGTTTCAAAGCAGAATGAGCCTTTTCAGTGTTTTTCTAGTTTTGGACACAAAATGTCATTTTAGAGCTCAAAAGCACAATTTGCTTAGTTCTTGACTTTTCATGAGTAGAAATGCAGTTTTAGTGTTTCTGAGCAAATGAACTCAAAACAAGCCTAGAAGTGCTTTAAAGGTTGTTTCTCAGCGAGAGAAAGCTTTTTCATGCAGTTTCAAAGCAGAATGAGCCTTTTCAGTGTTTTTCTAGTTTTGGACACAAAATGTCATTTTAGAGCTCAAAAGCACAATTTGCTTAGTTCTTGACTTTTTATGAGTAGAAATGCTGTTTTAGTGTTTCTGAGCAAATGAACTCAAAACAAGCCTAGAAGTGCTTTAAAACGTTGTTTCTCAGCGAGAGAAAGCTTTTTCATGCAGTTTCAAAGCAGAATGAGCCTTTTCAGTGTGTTTCTAGTTTTGGACACAAAATGTCATTTTAGAGCTCAAAAGCACAATTTGCTTAGTTCTTGACTTTTTTGACATGAGTAGAAATGCTGTTTTAGTGTTTCTGAGCAAATGAACTCAAAACAAGCCTAGAAGTGCTTTAAAGGTTTCTCAGCGAGGGAAAGCTTTTTCATGCAGTTTCAAAGCAGAATGAGCCTTTTCAGTGTGTTTCTAGTTTTGGACACAAAATGTCATTTTAGAGCTCAAAAAGCACAATTTGCTTAGTTCTTGACTTTTCATGAGTAGAAATGCTGTTTTAGTGTTTCTGAGCAAATGAACTCAAAACAAGCCTAGAAGTGCTTTAAAGGTTGTTTCTCAGCGAGAGAAAGCTTTTTCATGCAGTTTCAAAGCAGAATGAGCCTTTTCAGTGTTTTTCTAGTTTTGGACACAAAATGTCATTTTAGAGCTCAAAAAGCACAATTTGCTTAGTTCTTGACTTTTTATGAGCAGAAATGCTGTTTTAGTGTTTCTGAGCAAATGAACTCAAAACAAGCCTAGAAGTGCTTTAAAGGTTGTTTCTCAGCGAGAGAAAGCTTTTTCATGCAGTTTCAAAGCAGAATGAGCCTTTTCAGTGCGTTTCTAGTTTTGGACACAAAAAGTCATTAGAGCTCAAAAAGCACAATTTGCTTAGTTCTTGACTTTTCATGAGCAGAAATGCTGTTTTACTGTTTCTGAGCAAATGAACTCAAAACAAGCCTAGAAGTGCTTTAAAGGTTGTTTCTCAGCGAGAGAAAGCTTTTTCATGCAGTTTCAAAGCAGAATGAGCCTTTTCAGTGTTTTTCTAGTTTTGGACAGAAAATGTCATTTTAGAGCTCAAAAGCACAATTTGCTTAGTTCTTGACTTTTTATGAGTAGAAATGCAGTTTTAGTGTTTCTGAGCAAATGAACTCAAAACAAGCCTAGAAGTGCTTTAAAGTTGTTTCTCAGCTCAGAGAGAAAGCTTTTTCATGCAGTTTCAAAGCAGAATGAGCCTTTTCAGTGTGTTTCTAGTTTTGGACACAAAAATGTCATTTTAGAGCTCAAAAAGCACAATTTGCTTAGTTCTTGACTTTTTATGAGCAGAAATGCTGTTTTAGTGTTTCTGAGCAAATGAACTCAAAACAAGCCTAAAGTGCTTTTAAAGGTGTTTTTCTCAGCGAGAGAAAGCTTTTTCATGCAGTTTCAAAGCAGAATGAGCCTTTTCAGTGTTTTTCTAGTTTTGGACACAAAATGTCATTTTAGAGCTCAAAAAGCACAATTTCCTTAGTTCTTGACTTTTCATGAGTAGAAATGCAGTTTTAGTGTTTCTGAGCAAATGAACTCAAAACAAGCCTAGAAGTGCTTTAAAGGTTGTTTCTCAGCGAGAGAAAGCTTTTCATGCAGTTTCAAAGCAGAATGAGCCTTTTCAGTGTTTTCTAGTTTTGGACACAAAATGTCATTTTAGAGCTCAAAAAGCACAATTTGCTTAGTTCTTGACTTTTTATGAGTAGAAATGCTGTTTTAGTGTTTCTGAGCAAATGAACTCAAAACAAGCCTAGAAGTGCTTTAAACGTTGTTTCTCAGCGAGAGAAAGCATTTTCATGCCGTTTCAAAGCAGAATGAGCCTTTTCAGTGTGTTTCTAGTTTTGGACACAAAATGTCATTTTAGAGCTCAAAAGCACAATTTGCTTAGTTCTTGACTTTTCATGAGTAGAAATGCAGTTTTAGTGTTTCTGAGCAAATGAACTCAAAACAAGCCTAGAAGTGCTTTAAAGGTGTTTTCTCAGCGAGAGAAAGCTTTTTCATGCAGTTTCAAAGCAGAATGAGCCTTTTCAGTGTTTTTCTAGTTTTGGACACAAAAAGTCATTTTAGAGCTCAAAAGCACAATTTGCTTAGTTCTTGACTTTTTATGAGTAGAAATGCTGTTTTAGTGTTTCTGAGCAAATGAACTCAAAACAAGCCTAGAAGTGCTTTAAAGGTTGTTTCTCAGCGAGAGAAAGCTTTTTCATGCAGTTTCAAAGCAGAATGAGCCTTTTCAGTGTTTTTCTAGTTTTGGACACAAAATGTCATTTTAGAGCTCAAAAGCACAATTTGCTTAGTTCTTGACTTTTCATGAGCAGAAATGCTGTTTTAGTGTTTCTGAGCAAATGAACTCAAAACAAGCCTAGAAGTGTGCTTTAACGTTGTTTCTCAGCGAGAGAAAGCTTTTTCATGCAGTTTCAAAGCAGAATGAGCCTTTTCAGTGTTTTTCTAGTTTTGGACACAAAATGTCATTTTAGAGCTCAAAAGCACAATTTGCTTAGTTCTTGACTTTTCATGAGCAGAAATGCTGTTTTAGTGTTTCTGAGCAAATGAACTCAAAACAAGCCTAGAAGTGCTTTAAAGGTTGTTTCTCAGCGAGAGAAAGCTTTTTCATGCAGTTTCAAAGCAGAATGAGCCTTTTCAGTGCGTTTCTAGTTTTGGACACAAAAAGTCATTTTAGAGCTCAAAAGCACAATTTGCTTAGTTCTTGACTTTTTATGAGCAGAAATGCTGTTTTAGTGTTTCTGAGCAAATGAACTCAAAACAAGCCTAGAAGTGCTTTAAAAGGTTGTTTCTCAGCGAGAGAAAGCTTTTTCATGCAGTTTCAAAGCAGAATGAGCCTTTTCAGTGCGTTTCTAGTTTTGGACACAAAAAGTCATTTTAGAGCTCAAAAAGCACAATTTGCTTAGTTCTTGACTTTTTATGAGCAGAAATGCTGTTTTAGTGTTTCTGAGCAAATGAACTCAAAACAAGCCTAGAAGTGCTTTAAAGGTTGTTTCTCAGCGAGAGAAAGCTTTTTCATGCAGTTTCAAAGCAGAATGAGCCTTTTCAGTGCGTTTCTAGTTTTGGACACAAAATGTCATTTTAGAGCTCAAAAAGCACAATTTGCTTAGTTCTTGACTTTTCATGAGTAGAAATGCAGTTTTAGTGTTTCTGAGCAAATGAACTCAAAACAAGCCTAGAAGTGCTTTAAAGGTTGTTTCTCAGCGAGAGAAAGCTTTTTCATGCAGTTTCAAAGCAGAATGAGCCTTTTCAGTGTTTTTCTAGTTTTGGACACAAAAAGTCATTTTAGAGCTCAAAAAGCACAATTTGCTTAGTTCTTGACTTTTCATGAGTAGAAATGCAGTTTTAGTGTTTCTGAGCAAATGAACTCAAAACAAGCCTAGAAGTGCTTTAAAGGTTGTTTCTCAGCGAGAGAAAGCTTTTTCATGCAGTTTCAAAGCAGAATGAGCCTTTTCAGTGTTTTTCTAGTTTTGGACACAAAATCATTTTTTAGAGCTCAAAAGCACAATTTGCTTAGTTCTTGACTTTTTATGAGCAGAAATGCTGTTTTAGTGTTTCTGAGCAAATGAACTCAAAACAAGCCTAGAAGTGCTTTTAAAGGTTGTTTCTCAGCGAGAGAAAGCTTTTTCATGCAGTTTCAAAGCAGAATGAGCCTTTTCAGTGTTTTTCTAGTTTTGGACACAAAAAGTCATTTTAGAGCTCAAAAGCACAATTTGCTTAGTTCTTGACTTTTCATGAGTAGAAATGCTGTTTTAGTGTTTCTGAGCAAATGAACTCAAAACAAGCCTAGAAGTGCTTTAAAAGGTTGTTTCTCAGCGAGAGAAAGCTTTTTCATGCAGTTTCAAAGCAGAATGAGCCTTTTCAGTGTTTTCTAGTTTTGGACACAAAATGTCATTTTAGAGCTCAAAAAGCACAATTTGCTTAGTTCTTGACTTTTTATGAGCAGAAATGCTGTTTTAGTGTTTCTGAGCAAATGAACTCAAAACAAGCCTAGAAGTGCTTTAAAGGTTGTTTCTCAGCGAGAGAAAGCTTTTTCATGCAGTTTCAAAGCAGAATGAGCCTTTTCAGTGTTTTTCTAGTTTTGGACACAAAATGTCATTTTAGAGCTCAAAAAGCACAATTTGCTTAGTTCTTGACTTTTCATGAGCAGAAATGCTGTTTTAGTGTTTCTGAGCAAATGAACTCAAAACAAGCCTAGAAGTGCTTTAAAGGTGTTTCAGCGAGAGAAAGCTTTTTCATGCAGTTTCAAAGCAGAATGAGCCTTTTCAGTGTTTTTCTAGTTTTGGACACAAAAAGTCATTTTAGAGCTCAAAAGCACAATTTGCTTAGTTCTTGACTTTTCATGAGCAGAAATGCTGTTTTAGTGTTTCTGAGCAAATGAACTCAAAACAAGCCTAGAAGTGCTTTAAAAGGTTGTTTCTCAGCGAGAGAAAGCTTTTTCATGCAGTTTCAAAGCAGAATGAGCCTTTTCAGTGTTTTTCTAGTTTTGGACACAAAATGTCATTTTAGAGCTCAAAAGCACAATTTGCTTAGTTCTTGACTTTTTATGAGCAGAAATGCTGTTTTAGTGTTTCTGAGCAAATGAACTCAAAACAAGCCTAGAAGTGCTTTAAAGGTTGTTTCTCAGCGAGAGAAAGCTTTTTCATGCAGTTTCAAAGCAGAATGAGCCTTTTCAGTGTTTTTCTAGTTTTGGACACAAAAAGTCATTTTAGAGCTCAAAAAGCACAATTTGCTTAGTTCTTGACTTTTTATGAGCAGAAATGCTGTTTTAGTGTTTCTGAGCAAATGAACTCAAAAAAGCTAGAAGTGCTTTAAAAGGTTGTTTCTCAGCGAGAGAAAGCTTTTTCATGCAGTTTCAAGCAGAATGAGCCTTTTCAGTGTTTTTCTAGTTTTGGACAGAAAATGTCATTTTAGAGCTCAAAAAGCACAATTTGCTTAGTTCTTGACTTTTCATGAGTAGAAATGCAGTTTTAGTGTTTCTGAGCAAATGAACTCAAAACAAGCCTAGAAGTGCTTTAAAGGTTGTTTCTCAGCGAGAGAAAGCTTTTTCATGCAGTTTCAAAGCAGAATGAGCCTTTTCAGTGTTTTTCTAGTTTTGGACACAAAATGTCATTTTAGAGCTCAAAAAGCACAATTTGCTTAGTTCTTGACTTTTCATGACCAGAAATGTTGTTTTAGTGTTTCTGAGCAAATGAACTCAAAACAAGCCTAGAAGTGCTTTAAAGGGTGTTTCTCAGCGAGAGAAAGCTTTTTCATGCAGTTTCAAAGCAGAATGAGCCTTTTCAGTGTTTTTCTAGTTTTGGACACAAAAAGTCATTTTAAAGCTCAAAAAGCACAATTTGCTTAGTTCTTGACTTTTCATGAGTAGAAATGCTGTTTTACTGCTTCTGAGGAAATGAACTCAAAACAAGCCTAGAAGTGCTTTAAAGGTTGTTTCTCAGCGAGAGAAAGCTTTTTCATGCAGTTTCAAAGCAGAATGAGCCTTTTCAGTGTGTTTCTAGTTTTGGACACAAAATGTCATTTTAGAGCTCAAAAAGCACAATTTGCTTAGTTCTTGACTTTTCATGAGTAGAAATGCAGTTTTAGTGTTTCTGAGCAAATGAACTCAAAACAAGCCTAGAAGTGCTTTAAAGGTTGTTTCTCAGCGAGAGAAAGCTTTTTCATGCAGTTTCAAAGCAGAATGAGCCTTTTCAGTGTTTTTCTAGTTTTGGACAGAAAATGTCATTTTAAAGCTCAAAAAGCACAATTTGCTTAGTTCTTGACTTTTCATGAGCAGAAATGCTGTTTTACTGTTTCTGAGCAAATGAACTCAAAACAAGCCTAGAAGTGCTTTAAAGGTTGTTTCTCAGCAGCGAGAGAAAGCTTTTTCATGCAGTTTCAAAGCAGAATGAGCCTTTTCAGTGTTTTTCTAGTTTTGGACACAAAATGTCATTTTAGAGCTCAAAAGCACAATTTGCTTAGTTCTTGACTTTTCATGAGTAGAAATGCTGTTTTAGTGTTTCTGAGCAAATGAACTCAAAACAAGCCTAGAATGTGCTTTAAAGGTTGTTTCTCAGCGAGAGAAAGCTTTTTCATGCAGCAGTTTCAAAGCAGAATGAGCCTTTTCAGTGTTTTTCTAGTTTTGGACACAAAAAGTCATTTTAGAGCTCAAAAGCACAATTTGCTTAGTTCTTGACTTTTCATGAGTAGAAATGCAGTTTTAGTGTTTCTGAGCAAATGAACTCAAAACAAGCCTAGAAGTGCTTTAAAGGTTGTTTCTCAGCGAGAGAAAGCTTTTTCATGCAGTTTCAAAGCAGAATGAGCCTTTTCAGTGTTTTTCTAGTTTTGGACACAAAATGTCATTTTAGAGCTCAAAAAGCACAATTTGCTTAGTTCTTGACTTTTCATGAGTAGAAATGCTGTTTTACTGCTTCTGAGGAAATGAACTCAAAACAAGCCTAGAAGTGCTTAAAAGGCTGTTTCTCAGCGAGAGAAAGCTTTTTCATGCCGTTTCAAAGCAGAATGAGCCTTTTCAGTGTTTTTCTAGTTTTGGACACAAAATGTCATTTTAGAGCTCAAAAGCACAATTTGCTTAGTTCTTGACTTTTCATGAGCAGAAATGCTGTTTTAGTGTTTCTGAGCAAATGAACTCAAAACAAGCCTAGAAGTGCTTTAAACGTTGTTTCTCAGCGAGAGAAAGCTTTTTTTCATGCAGTTTCAAAGCAGAATGAGCCTTTTCAGTGTATTTCTAGTTTTGGACACAAAAAGTCATTTTAGAGCTCAAAAAGCACAATTTGCTTAGTTTTTGACTTTTTATGAGTAGAAATGCTGTTTTAGTGTTTCTGAGCAAATGAACTCAAAACAAGCCTAGAAGTGCTTTAAAGGTTGTTCTCAGCGAGAGAAAGCTTTTTCATGCAGTTTCAAAGCAGAATGAGCCTTTTCAGTGTTTTTCTAGTTTTGGACACAGAAAGTTATTTTAGAGCTCAAAATGCACAATTTGCTAATTTCTTTACTTTCATGAGCAGAAATGCTGTTTTGGTGTTTCTATGCAAATCAACTCAAAACAAGCCTAGAAGTGCTTTAAAGGTTGTTTCTCAGCGAGAGAAAGCTTTTTCATGCAGTTTCAAAGCAGAATGAGCCTTTTCAGTGTTTTTTCTAGTTTTGGACACAAAAAGTCATTTTAGAGCTCAAAAAGCACAATTTGCTTAGTTCTTGACTTTTCATGAGCAGAAATGCTGTTTTAGTGTTTCTGAGCAAATGAACTCAAAACAAGCCTAGAAGTGCTTTAAAGGTTGTTTCTCAGCGAGAGAAAGCTTTTTCATGCAGTTTCAAAGCAGAATGAGCCTTTTCAGTGTTTTTCTAGTTTTGGACAGAAAATGTCATTTTAGAGCTCAAAAAGCACAATTTGCTTAGTTCTTGACTTTTCATGAGTAGAAATGCAGTTTTAGTGTTTCTGAGCAAATGAACTCAAAACAAGCCTAGAAGTGCTTTAAAGGTTGTTTCTCAGCGAGAGAAAGCTTTTTCATGCAGTTTCAAAGCAGAATGAGCCTTTTCAGTGTTTTTCTAGTTTTGGACACAAAAAGTCATTTTAGAGCTCAAAAAGCACAATTTGCTTAGTTCTTGACTTTTCATGAGTAGAAATGCAGTTTTAGTGTTTCTGAGCAAATGAACTCAAAACAAGCCTAGAAGTGCTTTAAAGGTTGTTTCTCAGCGAGAGAAAGCTTTTTCATGCAGTTTCAAAGCAGAATGAGCCTTTTCAGTGTTTTTCTAGTTTTGGACACAAAAAGTCATTTTAAAGCTCAAAAAGCACAATTTGCTTAGTTCTTGACTTTTCATGAGCAGAAATGCTGTTTTACTGCTTCTGAGCAAATGAACTCAAAACAAGCCTAGAAGGCTTTAAAGGGTGTTTCTCAGCGAGAGAAAGCTTTTTCATGCAGTTTCAAAGCAGAATGAGCCTTTTCAGTGTTTTTCTAGTTTTGGACACAAAATGTCATTTTAGAGCTCAAAAAGCACAATTTGCTTAGTTCTTGACTTTTCATGAGTAGAAATGCAGTTTTAGTGTTTCTGAGCAAATGAACTCAAAACAAGCCTAGAAGTGCTTTAAAGGTTGTTTCTCAGCGAGAGAAAGCTTTTTCATGCAGTTTCAAAGCAGAATGAGCCTTTTCAGTGTTTTCTAGTTTTGGACACAAAATGTCATTTTAGAGCTCAAAAAGCACAATTTGCTTAGTTCTTGACTTTTCATGAGCAGAAATGCTGTTTTAGTGTTTCTGAGCAAATGAACTCAAAACAAGCCTATATGTGCTTTAAAGGTTGTTTCTCAGCGAGAGAAAGCTTTTTCATGCAGTTTCAAAGCAGAATGAGCCTTTTCAGTGTTTTTCTAGTTTTGGACAGAAAATGTCATTTTAGAGCTCAAAAAGCACAATTTGCTTAGTTCTTGACTTTTCATGAGTAGAAATGCAGTTTTAGTGTTTCTGAGCAAATGAACTCAAAACAAGCCTAGAAGTGCTTTAAAGGTTGTTTCTCAGCGAGAGAAAGCTTTTTCATGCAGTTTCAAAGCAGAATGAGCCTTTTCAGTGTTTTTCTAGTTTTGGACAGAAAATGTCATTTTAGAGCTCAAAAAGCACAATTTGCTTAGTTCTTGACTTTTCATGAGTAGAAATGCTGTTTTACTGCTTCTGAGCAAATGAACTCAAAACAAGCCTAGAAGTGCTTTAAAGGTTGTTTCTCAGCGAGAGAAAGCTTTTTCATGCAGTTTCAAAGCAGAATGAGCCTTTTCAGTGTTTTTCTAGTTTTGGACACAAAAAGTCATTTTAGAGCTCAAAAAGCACAATTTGCTTAGTTCTTGACTTTTCATGAGCAGAAATGCTGTTTTAGTGTTTCTGAGCAAATGAACTCAAAACAAGCCTAGAAGTGCTTTAAAGGGTGTTTCTCAGCGAGAGAAAGCTTTTTCATGCAGTTTCAAAGCAGAATGAGCCTTTTCAGTGTTTTTCTAGTTTTGGACACAAAATGTCATTTTAGAGCTCAAAAGCACAATTTGCTTAGTTCTTGACTTTTTATGAGCAGAAATGCTGTTTTAGTGTTTCTGAGCAAATGAACTCAAAACAAGCCTAGAAGTGCTTTAAAGGTTGTTTCTCAGCGAGAGAAAGCTTTTTCATGCAGTTTCAAATCAGAATGAGCCTTTTCAGTGTTTTTCTAGTTTTGGACACAAAAAGTCATTTTAGAGCTCAAAAGCACAATTTGCTTAGTTCTTGACTTTTATGAGTAGAAATGCTGTTTTAGTGTTTCTGAGCAAATGAACTCAAAACAAGCCTAGAAGTGCTTTAAAAGGTTGTTTCTCGGCGAGAGAAAGCTTTTTCATGCAGTTTCAAAGCAGAATGAGCCTTTTCAGTGTGTTTCTAGTTTTGGACACAAAATGTCATTTTAGAGCTCAAAAAGCACAATTTGCTTAGTTCTTGACTTTTTATGAGTAGAAATGCTGTTTTAGTGTTTCTGAGCAAATGAACTCAAAACAAGCCTAGAAGTGCTTTAAAAGGTTGTTTCTCAGCGAGAGAAAGCTTTTTCATGCAGTTTCAAAGCAGAATGAGCCTTTTCAGTGTTTTTCTAGTTTTGGACACAAAATGTCATTTTAGAGCTCAAAAGCACAATTTGCTTAGTTCTTGACTTTTTATGAGTAGAAATGCTGTTTTAGTGTTTCTGAGCAAATGAACTCAAAACAAGCCTAGAAGTGCTTTAAAGGTTGTTTCTCAGCGAGAGAAAGCTTTTTCATGCAGTTTCAAAGCAGAATAAGCCTTTTCAGTGTGTTTCTAGTTTTGGACACAAAATGTCATTTTAGAGCTCAAAAGCACAATTTGCTTAGTTCTTGACTTTTCATGAGCAGAAATGCTGTTTTAGTGTTTCTGAGCAAATGAACTCAAAACAAGCCTAGAAGTGCTTTAAAGGTTGTTTCTCAGCGAGAGAAAGCTTTTTCATGCAGTTTCAAAGCAGAATGAGCCTTTTCAGTGTGTTTCTAGTTTTGGACACAAAATGTCATTTTAGAGCTCAAAAGCACAATTTGCTTAGTTCTTGACTTTTTATGAGTAGAAATGCTGTTTTAGTGTTTCTGAGCAAATGAACTCAAAACAAGCCTAGAAGTGCTTTAAAGGTTGTTTCTCAGCGAGAGAAAGCTTTTTCATGCAGTTTCAAAGCAGAATGAGCCTTTTCAGTGTGTTTCTAGTTCTGGTAACAAAATGTCATTTTAGAGCTCAAAAAGCACAATTTGCTTAGTTCTTGACTTTTTATGAGCAGAAATGCTGTTTTAGTGTTTCTGAGCAAATGAACTCAAAACAAGCCTAGAAGTGCTTTAAAGGTTGTTTCTCAGCGAGAGAAAGCTTTTTCATGCAGTTTCAAAGCAGAATGAGCCTTTTCAGTGTTTTTCTAGTTTTGGACACAAAAAGTCATTTTAGAGCTCAAAAAGCACAATTTGCTTAGTTCTTGACTTTTCATGAGCAGAAATGCTGTTTTAGTGTTTCTGAGCAAATGAACTCAAAACAAGCCTAGAAGTGCTTTAAAGGTTGTTTCTCAGCGAGAGAAAGCTTTTTCATGCAGTTTCAAAGCAGAATGAGCCTTTTCAGTGCGTTTCTAGTTTTGGACACAAAAAGTCATTTTAGAGCTCAAAAAGCAAATTTGCTTAGTTCTTGACTTTTCATGAGCAGAAATGCTGTTTTAGTGTTTCTGAGCAAATGAACTCAAAACAAGCCTAGAAGTGCTTTAAAGGGTGTTTCTCAGCGAGAGAAAGCTTTTTCATGCAGTTTCAAAGCAGAATGAGCCTTTTCAGTGTGTTTCTAGTTCTGGAAACAAAATGTCATTTTAGAGCTCAAAAAGCACAATTTGCTTAGTTCTTGACTTTTTATGAGCAGAAATGCTGTTTTAGTGTTTCTGAGCAAATGAACTCAAAACAAGCCTAGAAGTGCTTTAAACGTTGTTTCTCAGCGAGAGAAAGCTTTTTCATGCAGTTTCAAAGCAGAATGAGCCTTTTCAGTGTGTTTCTAGTTTTGGACACAAAATTCATTTTAGAGCTCAAAAGCACAATTTGCTTAGTTCTTGACTTTTTATGAGCAGAAATGCTGTTTTAGTGTTTCTGAGCAAATGAACTCAAAACAAGCCTAGAAGTGCTTTAAAGGTTGTTTCTCAGCGAGAGAAAGCTTTTTCATGCAGTTTCAAAGCAGAATGAGCCTTTTCAGTGTGTTTCTAGTTTTGGACACAAAATGTCATTTTAGAGCTCAAAAAGCACAATTTGCTTAGTTCTTGACTTTTTATGAGTAGAAATGCTGTTTTAGTGTTTCTGAGCAAATGAACTCAAAACAAGCCTAGAAGTGCTTAAAAGGCTGTTTCTCAGCGAGAGAAAGCTTTTTTCATGCAGTTTCAAAGCAGAATGAGCCTTTTCAGTGTGTTTCTAGTTTTGGACATAAAATGTCATTTTAGAGCTCAAAAAGCACAATTTGCTTAGTTCTTGACTTTTTATGAGCAGAAATGCAGTTTTAGTGTTTCTGAGCAAATGAACTCAAAACAAGCCTATATGTGCTTTAAAGGGTGTTTCTCAGCGAGAGAAAGCTTTTTCATGCAGTTTCAAAGCAGAATGAGCCTTTTCAGTGTTTTTCTAGTTTTGGACACAAAAAGTCATTTTAAAGCTCAAAAAGCACAATTTGCTTAGTTCTTGACTTTTCATGAGCAGAAATGCAGTTTTAGTGTTTCTGAGCAAATGAACTCAAAACAAGCCTAGAAGTGCTTTAAAGGTTGTTTCTCAGCGAGAGAAAGCTTTTCATGCAGTTTCAAAGCAGAATGAGCCTTTTCAGTGCGTTTCTAGTTTTGGACACAAAAAGTCATTTTAGAGCTCAAAAAGCACAATTTGCTTAGTTCTTGACTTTTCATGAGCAGAAATGCTGTTTTAGTGTTTCTGAGCAAATGAACTCAAAACAAGCCTAGAAGTGCTTTAAAGGGTTGTTTCTCAGCGAGAGAAAGCTTTTTCATGCAGTTTCAAAGCAGAATGAGCCTTTTCAGTGTTTTTCTAGTTTTGGACAGAAAATGTCATTTTAAAACTCAAAAAGCACAATTTGCTTAGTTCTTGACTTTTCATGAGTAGAAATGCAGTTTTAGTGTTTCTGAGCAAATGAACTCAAAACAAGCCTAGAAGTGCTTTAAACGTTGTTTCTCAGCGAGAGAAAGCTTTTTCATGCAGTTTCAAAGCAGAATGAGCCTTTTCAGTGCGTTTCTAGTTTTGGACACAAAAAGTCATTTTAAAGCTCAAAAAGCACAATTTGCTTAGTTCTTGACTTTTCATGAGCAGAAATGCTGTTTTACTGCTTCTGAGGAAATGAACTCAAAACAAGCCTAGAAGTGCTTAAAAGGGTGTTTCTCAGCGAGAGAAACTTTTTCATGCAGTTTCAAAGCAGAATGAGCCTTTTCAGTGTTTTTCTAGTTTTGGACAGAAAATGTCATTTTAAACCTCAAAAAGCACAATTTGCTTAGTTCTTGACTTTTCATGAGTAGAAATGCAGTTTTAGTGTTTCTGAGCAAATGAACTCAAAACAAGCCTAGAAGTGCTTTAAACGTTGTTTCTCAGCGAGAGAAAGCTTTTTCATGCAGTTTCAAAGCAGAATGAGCCTTTTCAGTGCGTTTCTAGTTTTGGAAACAAAAAGTCATTTTAAAGCTCAAAAAGCACAATTTGCTTAGTTCCTCTTCAGGAACTCGAGCTGCGTCACAAACGCTTTGGGAACGCCTTCAGCGTGCGCCGTTCTGAACCACGTGTAAAGTCTGTCCAATGGAGGGGAGCGACGTCATGGACGAGATGACGTCGCCGACCAGGAAGTATAAAGTGACGCTCTGCGATGCGGCACCAGCTTTCTGCGCTCAGTCAGTAAGCGCTACGTGTTATTGTTTGTCTATTTGCTGTCTGTTTGTCTAGCTTAAAAGAGAATACTATGGCTGATGATCAGAATTTAAAGAGAAAATCTAAGGCGAAACACGCTGGTGTTCCGTCGCGTTTCAAGCGGTGTGCTGATCCCTGCCCTCGTTATATCACGGGTGGGGACACACACAGCTTGTGCGTGGCGTGCCTGGGAGCGGAGCATGCGCGGCAGCCCTCGAGGAGACTGATTGTCCGCATTGTTTGCAGCTACCGCTGCGAACACTCCGCTCCCGAGGTCTCTCTTTCACGAGGAGACTTCACCAGCGTCCCCAGGGTGCGGGACCGCTTCCGCCGAGGCGGAGCGACGAACGCACGTCTGGGGATCGCAACTCGATCTGGCGGAGGAGATGGAGACGGGCTCGTCCTTTCTCCATCGGAGTCCGCCAGATCGGCGCTCAATCCCGTGGGTCCGGCCCGTACTCCGGCTTCTTCGGCCACGGGGAGACGCGTCCACTCGCGCTCACTCACTCTTCCTCCGAGGAGGTTGATGTTGACGTGGTGGACGATGCGCCATTGCACACGCCACAATATGAGGAGCTCTTAGAGGTGGTAACTCGTGCGGTTGCCAAATTAAACATCGATTGGCCCGCCGAGCGATACGCTGAGCCTCAGAAATCTAAATTGGATGAAAGGTTTCTGAGAGCGAAGCAGCCACCTCTGAGACGGAGCCTTCCATTCTTCCCAGACCTCCACAGTGAGCTGTCGAGGTCCTGGGAAAAACCGTACTCGCTCGTGTTTTCTCCCCCACCGCTGCTAGTCATTATGGTAATGTGGCGGGAGTCGCGGAGTGCGGCTATAAGGCGATGCCCCGGGTAGAGCAGTCTCTGGCTACCTATCTGTCCCCCGGTGCGGCATCGTCTTTGAAGGCTCCGACCTTACCATCAAGGCCGCTGAGAACAACGTCGGCTTTGATGGCTAAGAATACTCTGTGCAGCAGCAGGATTGGCTGGGGCTTGCATGCACACTATGGCGGTGGTGTTGCAGGCATACCAAGCCGACCTGCTGAAAGAGATTGATGAGGGAGAGGGGGTCAGGTCCGATGACATCGCAGAACTGCGTCGGACGGCTGACCTCTGCCTCCGCGTCACTAAGGAGACCGCCCGTGCTGTAGGGCGGTCTATGTCATCCCTTGTGGCCGCGGAGAGGCATCTCTGGCTGACCCTGTCCGACATGAAAGAGCGGGACAGGGTCTGCCTATTGGACGCCCCCCTGCAGCCTTCTGGCCTATTCGGCGACTCTGTTAATGAGGTCGTCGATAGGTACCAGGAGGCCCGTAAACAGGCGGCGGCGTTCAAGAGTTTCCTCCCACGTCGATCTCAGGGGGCATCGGGACGAGAGATGCCCCCACCGCGTGCCAGCTCCTCATATAGGCATGTGCAAAAACAGAGCGTCGCCTCTCGTTCCCCCCCTAAAAAACAGCAGGGGGCGAAGCGGCGCTCTGGGCCGGGGGCTTCCGGTCCTAAAGACCTGAGGGCCTTTTTGGACAGGAAGTCCACGGCCAAGAAGCCCTGATATGAGTGGCTCAGGGCTTCTGAGGGCTGCCCCTCCTGGGGAGGATCAGTTTATGCCGGGTCAGACGGCACCCGTTCCTCCTCAGGGCCCTCAGGGAGTAACTCCGCTATCTCTGCCCTCGTGCCAGAGTGCGGAGGCTTCCAGCACGTTTCCCCAGCCGGATTCACCCGGGGCGCGTCCACGGCCGAACGCGCTTCCCCTGCGGGGGTCGTTTACAGCTAGCCCGTTGTCTGCCTGCCGGTCAACCGTTTCAGGCCACCGGGTTACCTGTATCTCACACACCAGAGGTCAGCCTCGAGAGGCTGATTCCCTAGTAGATTATTTAGCAGCGTGGAAACTTCTGCCAAATGTATCTCAATGGGTCATACTAACGATAGAGAAAGGCTATCGAATTCAGTTCGGTTTTCCACCACCGACATTCAGGGAGTCACACCGACAGTAGTCGGCCCCAGCAGGCTCTGGTGATGGAACAGGAAGTAAGATCCTGCTCAGGAAGGAGGCCATCGAGGTGGTCCCTCCTCATGCTGTGGAATCTGGGTTTTACAGCCGCTACTTCATTGTTCCAAAGAAGGACGGGGGTTGCGCCCTATCCTAGATCTGAGGGTCTTGAACCGCTCAGTCAGCAGACTGAAGTTCAAAATGCTTACCATCAAGCATGTGGTGACTCAAATCAGATCCGAGGACTGGTTTGTCAACATAGATCTGAAAGACGCATACTTCCATATATCCATCCTTCCTCAACACAGGAAGTTTCTGAGGTTCGCTTTCGGGGCGTAGCATACCAATATCGAGTACTTCCGTTCGGCCTAGCACTCTCACCCCGCACATTTACGAAGTGTATGGATGCAGCTCTGGCTCCACTGAGACTCCAGGGCATCCGCATACTCAATTATATCGACGATTGGTTGATATTAGCTCAATCAGAGCAGATGGCAGTTCAACATCGAGATGTTGTTCTGTCTCACATGGGGGAGCTGGGTTTGAGACTGAACGCCAAGAAGAGTGTATTGCGTCCCGCTCAGAGGACCACATACCTAGGCGTGGTGTGGGATTCGACCACAATGTGGGCACGCTTGTCTCCTGCCCGTGTGCAGTCAATCCTCATGTCAGTCGAGAGAGTCAGGGAAGGCCAGTCATTCACTGTCAAGCAGTATCAGAGACTGTTGGGCCTGATGGCAGCTGCGTCCAACGTGATACCCTTTGGCCTGCTGTACATGAGACCCCTACAGTGGTGGCTCAGGACCAAGGGGTTCTCCCCGAGGGGAAACCCACTCCGCAAAATCAAAGTGTCACGCCGTGCAGTTCGGGCCTTAGACTTGTGGAGAAAGCCTTGGTTCCTGAATCAGGGCCCAAGGTTAGGAGCTCTATGTCGCGGACCTCCCTTGCGACAGATGCATCCCTAACCGGTTGGGGCGCAGTATTGAACGGGCGCCCGGCCCACGGTCTGTGGAGCGATCACCACCAGGGGTGGCATATCAATCTGCTAGAGATGTTAGCGGTATTTTGTGCTTTGAAGCACTTTCTCCCAGACCTGAGAGGTCACCATGTGTTGGTGCACACCGACAACACAGCGGTGGTCTCTTACATCAACCACCAGGGAGGTCTGCGTTCGCGCCCCTTGAACAAGCTGGCGCACCAGATCCTTGTGTGGTCCCAGGACAAAATCTGCTCGCTGAGAGCGATCTACATCCCTGGGCATCTCAATACGGGAGCCGACACCCTGTCGAGACAGGGGTTGAGGCCGGGGGAATGGATGCTTCACCCCGACATGGTGAAGCAGATCTGGTCGAGATTTTACCAGGCAGAGGTGGACCTCTTTGCTTCTCGAGGGAATGCACAATGTCCCCTCTGGTTCTCTCTAGTTCATCCAGCTCCCCTGGGACTGGATGCCATGTCACAGGCGTGGCCAAGGCGTCGCCTGTACGCATTTCCCCCGATTGCCCTGCTCCCCGGGGTTCTGGCGAGAGTGCGCCAGGACGGAGTCAGTCAGACTACTGTTGGTAGCCCCGTTCTGGCCGGGCCGAGTATGGTTTGCGGACCTCATCGGCCTAGTAGACGGTCATCCGTGGGAGATCCCCCTGAGGCCGGATCTACTCTCTCAGGCGGGGGGAACAATAGTTCACCCTCGCCCGGAGTTGTTGAAGCTGTGGGTGTGGCCCCTGAGGGGGCTCAACTCATAGCCTCTGGTCTTTCAGCTGAGGTTGTTGAGACCATCCTCCAATCCAGAGCTCCCTCTACGAGGAGCGTGTATGCCAGGAGGTGGGAAATGTTCACTTCCTGGTGTGGAGATCGCCACTTAAACCCAGTTAACTGCCCAGTAGGTTCAGTGCTGGAGTTCCTTCAGGCGAGATTCTCCACCGGGTTATCCCACTCCACCTTAAAGGTCTACGTGGCAGCTATATCTGCATATCATGACCCTATTGGTGGCCACTCAGTGGGTAAACACCCATTAGTTACACGATTCCTCCACGGTGTGCTGAGGCTGAGACCTCCAGTGCGGACCAGAATTCCCCCCTGGGATTTGGTTGTGGTGTTAGAGGCTCTGTGTAAGGCACCCTTCGAGCCCCTCGAAGAGGTTCCCTTACCGGTCTTATCTTTTAAGACAGCATTTCTCCTCGCCATCACCTCTCTGCAGAGGGTGGGAGATCTGCAGGCCCTCTCAGTGGCCCCTACTCACCTGGACTTTGCCCCAGGCATGTCCAAGGCTTTTTTATACCCACGAGTGGGTTATACACCTAAAGTGCCCTCTGTTACACCACAGCCGATCGTACTGCAGGCCTTCTGTCCTCCCCTTCCAGGATCCAGACCAGCGGAAGTTCAACTGCATGTGTCCAGTGCGAGCACTGGACACTTATGTCTTGCAGGACTGCGTCTCTGCGGAGGTCGGACCAATTACTTATTTGTTTTGGTCCGACAAATAGGGGTGGCGCTGCCGCTAAGCGGACTGTTAGCAGGTGGATAGTTGAGGCTATCCACCTGGCCTATGAAGCCTCTGCACTCCCATGCCCTCTCGGGGTCAGAGCGCACTCTACAAGGGGTATGGCGGCCTCTAAGGCCTATCTTAGCGGTGTCCCCCTCGGGGACATCTGCAACGCTGCGGGGTGGTCCACGCCCTCCACTTTTGCCCGGTTTTACAACTTGGACATGAGGGCCGCTCCTGGCTCCTCTGTCCTTTCCTGATGGGTGGTCTGAGGACCCCGTTTCAGGCAGGGCCTTGGAAATATGGCGGCGTGGGCATCTCGTTCCCAAAGCGTTTGTGACGCAGCTCGAGTTCCTGAAGAGGAACGTCTCAGGTTACGAATGTAACCATGGTTCCTCTAGGGAACGAGACGCTGCGTCCCGATGCCATACTTCCCGCACCCCTGCCGGGCGCTACTTCACTACGAGGCTGGTGCGGCATCGCAGAGCGTCACTTTATACTTCCTGGTCGGCGACGTCATCTCGTCCATGACGTCGCTCCCCTCCATTGGACAGACTTTACACGTGGTTCAGAACGGCGCACGCTGAAGGCGTTCCCAAAGCGTTTGTGACGCAGCGTCTCGTTCCCTAGAGGAACCATGGTTACATTCGTAACCTGAGACGTTCTTGACCTTTCATGAGCAGAAATGCAGTTTTAGTGTTTCTGAGCAAATGAACTCAAAACAAGCCTAGAATTGCTTTAAAGGTTGTTTCTCAGCGAGAGAAAGCATTTTCATGCAGTTTCAAAGCAGAATGAGCCTTTTCAGTGCGTTTCTAGTTTTGGACACAAAAAGTCATTTTAGAGCTCAAAAAGCACAATTTGCTTAGTTCTTGACTTTTCATGAGCAGAAATGCTGTTTTACTGATTCTGAGGAAATGAACTAAAAACAGGCCTAGAAGTGCTTTAAAGGGTGTTTCTCAGCGAGAGAAAGCTTTTCATGCAGTTTCAAAGCAGAATGAGCCTTTTCAGTGTTTTTCTAGTTTTGGACAGAAAATGTCATTTTAAACCTCAAAAAGCACAATTTGCTTAGTTCTTGACTTTTCATGAGTAGAAATGCAGTTTTAGTGTTTCTGAGCAAATGAATTCAAAACAAGCCTAGAAGTGCTTTAAACGTTGTTTCTCAGCGAGAGAAAGCATTTTCATGCAGTTTCAAAGCAGAATGAGCCTTTTCAGTGCGTTTCTAGTTTTGGACACAAAAAGTCATTTTAAAGCTCAAAAAGCACAATTTGCTTAGTTCTTGACTTTTCATGAGCAGAAATGCTGTTTTACTGATTCTGAGGAAATGAACTAAAAACAGGCCTAGAAGTGCTTAAAAGGTTGTTTCTCAGCGAGAGAAACTTTTTCATGCAGTTTCAAAGCAGAATGAGCCTTGTCAGTGTTTTTCTAGTTTTGGACACAAAAAGTCATTTTAGAGCTCAAAAAGCACAATTTGCTTTGTTCCTCTTCAGGAACTCGAGCTGCGTCACAAACGCTTTGGGAACGCCTTCGGCGTGAGCCGTTCTGAACCACGTGTGAAATCTGTCCAATGGAGAGGAGCGACGTCATGGACGAGATGACGTCGCCGACCAGGAAGTATAAAGTCACGCTTTGCGATGCCGGCACCAGCTTTCTGCTGTTCAGTAAGCGCTATGTGTTATTTTGTATTGTCTATTTGCTGTCTGTTTGTCCAGCTTAAATATTGTATTATGGCTGATATTCAGGGGCTAGAGAGGAAATTTAAAAAGGGTGATCCGTCACGTTTCAAGCGGTGTGTTGATCCCTGCCCTCGTTATATCACGAGTGGGGACACACACAGCTTGTGCGTGGCGTGCCTGGGAGCGGAGCACGCGCGTCAGCCCTCAAGGGGACTGATTGCCGCATTGTTCGCAGCTACCACTGCGAACACTCCGCTCCCGGAGGGCTCTCTTCAAGGAGGGAGCCTTCACCGGCGTTCCCAGAGGTGCGGGACCCGCTGCCGCCGAGGCGGAGCGGTGAACGCACGGCTGGGGATCGCAACTCGATCTGGCGGAGGAGATGGAGACGGGCTCGTCCTTTTCTCCGTCAGAATCCGCCAGATCGGGCGCTCGATCCCGTGTGTCCGAAGCCCGAACTTCGGCTTCTTCGGCCACGGGGGAGACGTCCACTCGCGTTCACTCTTCCTCCGAGGAGGTTGATGTTGACGTGGTGGACGATGCGCCATTGCGCACGCCCCAGTATGAGGAGCTCTTGGAGGTGGTTACTCGTGCGGTAGCTAGACTTAATATCGATTGGCCCGACGAGCAAAGTGCTCAGCCTCAGAAGTCTAAGTTAGAGGATAGATTTCTGAGAGCGAAGCAGCCACCTCCAAGACGGAGCCTTCCGTTCTTCCCAGACCTCCACAGTGAGCTGTCGAGGTCCTGGGGAAGGCTGTACTCCGCTAGCGTTTTTCCCCCCACCGCTGTTAGTTGTTATAGCAATGTGGCAGGAGTCGCGGAGTGCAGCTATAAGGCGATGCCCCGGGTAGAACAGTCGCTTGCTACCTATCTGTCCCCCGGTTTGGCATCGTCTTTGAAGGCTCCGACCTTACCATCGAAGCCGCTGAGAACAACGTCGGCTTTGGTGGCTAAGGGGTACGCGGCAGCAGGTCTGGCTGGGTCTTGCATGCACACAATGGCGGTGTTGCAGGCATACCAAGCCGACCTGCTGAAAGAGGTCGATGAGGGAGAGGGGGTCAGGGCCGATGACATCGCAGAACTGCGTCGGACTGCTGACCTCTGCCTCCGCGTCACAAGGGAGACCGCACGTGCTTTGGGGCGTTCTATGTCATCCCTTGTGGCCGCTGAGAGGCATCTCTGGCTGACCCTGTCCGATATAAAAGTGCGGGACAGGGTCTGCCTATTGGACGCCCCCCTGCAGCCTGCAGCTCTGTCAACGAGGTCGTCGATAGGCACCAGGAGGCCCGTAAACAGGCGGCGGCGTTCAAAAGCGTCCTCCCACGTCGATCTCAGGGGGCATCAGGACGAGAGATGCCCCCACCGCGTGCCAGCTCATACAGGCGAGCGCAGAAACAGAGCGTCGCCTCTCGTTCCCCCTCTAAAAAACAGCAGGGGGCGAAGCGACGCTCTGGGCCGGGGACTTCCGGGTCTAAAGACCTGAGGGCCTTTCTGGATTCAGGGCTTCTGAGGGCTGCCCCTCCTGGGGAGGATCAGGTTATGCCTGGTTAGACGGCCCCCGTTCCTCCTCAGTGCCCTCAGGGAGTAACTCCGCTATCTCTGCCCTCGTGCCAGAGCGCGGAGGCTTCCAACACGTTTCCCCAGCCGGATCCACCCGAGGGTGCATCACGGCCAGGAAGCGCGCTACCCCTGCGGGGGTCCCGTTTACACCTAGCCCGGTGTCTGCCTGCCGGTCAGCCGCTTCAGGCCACCGAGTCACCCGTATCTCATATACCAGAGGTCAGCTTCGAGAGGCTGATTCCCTTAGTAGATTATTTAGCAGCGTGGAAACTTCTGCCAAATGTATCTCAAGGGGTCATACAAATGATAGAGGAAGGCTATCGAATTCAGTTCGGTTTTACAGCTACCTCATTGTTCCGAAGAAGGACGGGTGGCGTCCTATCTTAGATCTAAGGGTCTTGAACCGCTCAGTCACAGACTGAAGTTCAAAATGCTTACCATCAAGCATATGGTGACTCAAATCAGATCCGAGGACTGGTTTGTCAACATAGATCTGGAGGATGCATACTTTCATATATGGAAGTTTCTGAGGTTCGCTTTCGGGGCGTAGCAAACCAATATCGAGTACTTCCGTTCGGCCTAGCACTCTCACCCCGCACATGTATGGAGTATATGGATGCAGCTCTGGCTCCATTGAGATTCCAGGGCATCCGCATACTTAATTATATCGACGATTGCTCGATATTAGCTCAATCCGAGCAGATGGCAGTTCAGCATCGGGATGTTGTTCTGTCTCACATGGGGGAGTTGGGTTTGAGACTGAACGCCAACAAGAGTGTATTGCGTCCCGCTCAGAGGACCATATACCTAGGCGTGGTGTGGGACTCGACCACGATGTGGGCACGTTTGTCTCCTGCTCGTGTGCAGTCGATCCTCATGTCAGTCGAGAGAGTCAGGGAAGGCCAGTCATTCACTGTCAAGCAGTATCAGAGACTGCTGGGCCTAATGGCAGCTGTGTCCAACGTGATACCCGTTGGCCTGCTGCTCATGAGACCCCTACAGTGGTGGCTCAGGACCAAGGGGTTCTCCCCGAGGGGAAACCCACTCTGCAAAATCAAAGTGTCACGCCATGCAGTTCGGGCTTAGACTTGTGGAGGAAGCCTTGGTTCCTGAATCAGGGCCCAAGGTTAGGAGCTCTATGTCGCTGGACTTCCCTTGCGACAGATGCATCCCTAACCGGTTGGGGCGCAGTGTTCACGGGCGCCCGGCCCACGGTCTGTGGAGCGATCACCACCAGAGGTGGCATATCAATCTGCGACAGATGTTAGCTGTATTTCGTGCTCTGAGTCACTTTCTCCCAGACCTGAGAGGTCACCATGTGTTGGTGCACACCAACAACACAGCAGTGGTTTCTTACATCAACCACCTGGGAGGACTGTGTTCGCGCCCCTTGAACAAGCTGGCGCACCAGATCAGTGTGTGGTTAAAAGCGCTCACCCCGCACAATTACGAAGTGTATGAATGCAGCTCTGGCTCCACTGCGACTCCAGCGCATCCGTATACTCAACTATATCGACGATTGGTTGATATTAGCTCAATCAGAGCAGATGGCAGTTCAACATCGAGATGTTGTTCTGTCCCACATGGGGAAGTGGGGTTTGAGACTGAACGCCAAGAAGAGGTATTGCGTCCCGATCAGAGGGCCATATACCCAGGCGTGGTATGGGATTCGACCACGACGCGGGCACAATTATCTCCTGCTCGTGTGCAGTCGATCCTCACGTCAGTCGAGAGAGTCAGGGAGGCAATCACTGTCAAGCAGTATCAAAAACTGCTGGGGCTGATGACAGCTGCGTCCAACGTGATACCTTTTGGCCTGCTGTACATGAGACTCCTACAGTGGCGACTCAGGACCAAGGGGCTTTCCCCGAGGGGAAACCCACTCCGCAAAATCAAGCATCATGTCATGCCTACATGGAGTAACCTTGGTTTCCGAATCAGGGCCCAGGTTAGGAGCTCTTTGTCGCCGCATCTTGCTTGCGACAGATGCATTCCTAACCGGTTGGGGCACAGTGCTGAACGAGCGCCCGGCCCACGGTCTGTGGCTATCACCACCAGGGGTGGTATATCATGCAGCTAGGGATGTTAGCTGTATTTCGTGCTTTGAAGCACCTCCTCCCAGACCGGAGAGGTCACCATGTGTTGGTGCACACCGACAACACAGCGGTGGTCTCTTATATCAACCACCAGGGAGGTCTGTGTTCGCGCCCCTTGAACAAGCTGGCGCACCAGATCCTTGTGTGGTCCCAGGACAAAATCTGCTCGCCGAGAGCGACCTACATCCCTGGGCATCTCAATACGGGAGCCGACACCCTGTCGAGACAGGGGTTGAGGCCGGGGGAATGGATGCTTCACCCCGATGTGGTGAAGCAGATCTGGTCGGCATTGTACCAGGCAGAGTTGGACCTCTTTGCTTCTCGAGGGAATGCACAATGTCCCCTCTGGTTCTCTCTAGTTCATCCAGCTCCCCTGGGACTGGATGCCATGTCACAGGCGTGGCTAAGACGTCGCCTGTACGCATTTCCTCCGATTGCCCTGCTCCCAGGAGTTCTGGTGAGAGTGCGCCAGGACGGAATCAGACTACTGCTCGTAGCCCCGTTCTGGCCGGGCCGAGTATGGTTCACGGACCTCATCGGCCTAGTAGACGGTCATCCGTGGGAGATCCCCCTGAGGCCAGATCTACTCTCTCAGGCGGAGGGAACAATAGTTCACCCTCGCCGGAGTTACTGAAGTTGTGGGTGTGGCCTGTCGCACGACTCATAGCCTCTGGTCTTTCAGCTGAGGTTGTCGAGACCATCCTCCAATCCAGAGCTCCCTCTACGAGGAGCGTGTATGCCAGGAGGTGAGGAATGTTCACTTCCTGGTGTGGAGACTGCCACTTGAACCCAGTTAACTGCCCAGTAGGTTCAGTGCTGGAGTTCCTCCAGGCGACATTCTCCACCACCGGGTTAACCACTCCACCCTAAGGTCTACGTGCCAGTCATATCTGCATATCATGACCCTATTGGTGGCCACTCAGTGGGCAGACACCCATTAGTTACACGATTCCTCCACGGTGTGCTGAGGCTGAGACCTCCAGTGCGGACCAGAGTTCCCCCCTGGGATTTGGTTGTGGTGTTAGAGGCTCTGTGTAAGGCACCCTTCGAGCCCCTCGAAGAGGTTCCCTTACCTGTCTTATAGGATAAGACAGCATTTCTCCTCGCCATCACCTCTCTTTGGAGGGTGGGAGATCTGCAGGCCCTCTCCGTGGCCCCTACTTACTTGGACTTTGCCCCAGGCATGGCCAAGGTTTTTGCATACCCAAGAGTGGGTTATACACCTAAAGTGCCCTCTGTTACACCGCAACCGATCGTACTGCAGGCCTCCTGTCCTCACCCCTTCCAGGCAGCTAAAGTCCAACTGCAAATGCGTCCAGTGCGAGTACTGGACATGTAGTGCAGAACTGTGTCTCTCTGCGGAGGTCGGGCCAGTTACTTATCCGTTTGGCCCGACAGATAGGGGTTGTGCTGCTATTAAGCAAACTTCAGCAGGTGGATAGTCGAGGCTATCCACCTGGCCTATGAGGCCTCGGCACTCACGTGCCCTCCTGGGCTCAAGGCCCATTCAACAAGGGATATGGCGGCCTCCATGGCCTACCTTAGCAGTGTGCCCCTCGGGGACATTTGCAACGCTGCGGGGTGGTCCACGCCCTCCACTTGCCCTTTCTATAATTTCGACATGAGGCCCGCTCCTGGCTCCTCTGTCTTATTCTGATGGGTGGTCTGAGGACCCCTTTTCAGGCAGGGCCTTGGAATTATGGCGGCGTGGGCATCTCGTTCCCAAAGCGTTTGTGACGCAGCTCGAGTTCCTGAAGAGGAACGTCTCAGGTTACGAATGTAACCATGGTTCCTCTAGGGAACGAGACGCTGCGTCCCGATGCCATACTTCCCGCACCCCTGCCGGCGCTTACTTCACTACAGAGGCTGGTGCCGGCATCGCAGAGCGTGACTTTATACTTCCTGGTCGGCGTCATCTCGCCCATGGCGTCCGCTCCTCTCCATTGGACAGATTTCACACGTGGTTCAGAACGGCTCACGCCCAAGGCGTTCCCAAAGCGTTTGTGACGCAGCGTCTCGTTCCCTAGAGGAACCATGGTTACATTCGTAACCTGAGACGTTCTTGACTTTTCATGAGTAGAAATGCTGTTTTAGTGTTTATGACCAAATGACCTCAAAACAAGCCTAGACGTGCTTTAAACGTTGTTTTTCAGCAAGAGAAAGCCTTTTCATGCAGTTTCAAAGCAGAATGAGCGTGCCTTAAAGGTTGTTTATCAGCAAGAGAAAGCTTTTTCATGGAGTTTCAAAGCAGACCGTGCCTTTTCAGCGTGCTTCTAGTTCTGGACACAAAAAGTCATATAAGAGCTCAAAAAGCACAATTTGCTTAGTTCTTGAATTTTTACATGTAGAAATGCTGTTTTAGTAATTCTGGGGAATTGAATTCAAAACAAGCCTAGAAGTGATTTAAAGGTTGTTTCTCAGCAAGAGAAAGTTTTTTCATGCAGATTCAAAGCAGAATGAGTCTTTTCAGTGTGTTTCTAGTCTTCGACACAAAATGTCATTTTAGAGCTCAAAAAGCAAAATTTTCTTTGTTCTTGACTTTTTATGAGCAAAAATTCTATTTTACTGTTTATGATCAAATGAACTCAAAACAAGCCCAGAAGTGCTTTAAGGGTTGTTTTTCAGGGAGAGAAAGGTTTTTCATGCAGTTTCAAAGCAGAACGAGTCTTTTCAATGTGTTTTTAGTTTTGGACACAAAAAGTCATTTTAGAGCTCAAAAAGCACAATTTGCTTAGGTTTTGACTTTTTATATGCAGAAATGCTGTTTTAGTGCTTCTGGGCAAACGAACTCAAAACAAGCCTAGAAGTGCTTTAAAGGTTGTTCATCAGCAAGAGAAAGCGTTTCCATGCAGTTTCAAAGCAGATAGTGCCTTTTCAGCGTGTTTCTAGTTTTGGACACAAAAAGTCATATAAGAGCTTAAAAAGCACAATTTGCTTAGTTCTTGAATTTTTAGATGTAGAAATGCTGTTTTAGTACTTCTGGGCAAATGAACTCAAAACAAGCCTAGAAGTGCTTTAAAGGTGGTTTCTTGTTGAGAGAAAGCTTTTTCATGCAGTTTCAAAGTAGAATGAGCCTTTTCAGTGTATTCTTAGTTTTGGACACAAAAAGTCATATTAGATCTCAAAAAGCACAATTTGCTTAGTTCTTGACATTTTATGAGCTGAAATGCTGTTTTGTGCTTCCATGGAAATGAACTCAAAATATGCCTAAATATGCCTTAGACACTGATTCGCTGTGAGAGAATTCTTTTTTTCAAAGTTTCAAAGCAGAATAAGCCTTTTTCTGTATGTTTCTAGTTTTGGAAACAGAAAGTCAAATTAAAGCACAAAGTGCACTAGTTCTTACCTTCTATAAGCAGAAATGCTGTTTTAGCTTCTGAGCAAATGAAAATAAAATAAGACTAGATATGCCTTAAATGTTGTTTCTCAGCAAGAGAAAGTCATATTAAAGTCATATTAAAGCTCAAAATGCACAATTTGCTTAGTTCTTGGTTTCTATGAGCAGAAATGCTGTTTTAATGCTTCTCAGTAAGAGAAAGTCATAATAAAGTCATATTAAAGCTCAAAATGCACAATTTGCTTAGTTCTTGATTTCTATTAGCCGAAATTATCTTTTAGTGCTTCTGTGCAAATTAACTCAAAACATGCCTAAATATGCCTTAAACGCTGATTCTTTTTTAGAGAATGCCTTTTTTACGCAGTTTCAAAGCAGAATAAGCCTTTTCTGTGTTTTTCTAGTTTAGACACAGAAAGTCATATTCAAGCTCAAAATGCACAATTTGCTTAGTTCTTGCCTTCTATGAGAAGAAATGCTGTTTTAGTGCTTCTGAGGAAATTAACATAAAATAAGCCTAGTTATGCCTTAGAAGTTGTTTCTTAGTGAGAGAAAGTTTTTTATGCAGTTAAGGTTGTCTATTTGAAGTATTTTTCTAACTTCTGAAATTAATTTTTAATTGCAATGCAGAAAAGGTTTAGTTTTAAGTTTTGGACAGTAATTTTTGAGGTCAAGTACGCAATTTTTAATTCTTGGCTTTTCATGAGCAGAAATGCTGTTTTAGTGTTTCTGAGCAAACATTTTCGAAGTTTTGAGACAAATGTGCTTTTTGCAATTGTAAGAACAAAACTTGCTGTTATTAAAATGTTTCTGTCTTATGAAATGAAATGTTTTTTGAAATGCAGATTGTGCATTTTTATTGTGTTTAAAGTTTTGGACGCAAAAGGTCATGTCAGAGCTGAAATAAGCACATGCCACATATGCTCTACAACTTCTTTGTCTGTGAGAGAGGTGCCTTCTGCAGTTCTAAGAGCAAAATTTGGCTTCTATGAGCAGACATGCTGTTTTACTGCCTCTGAGCATATGAACAGAGACTTAGCACTCTAATGCTCCAACACTTATTTATCGGTGAGAGAAAGGTCCTGCATGCAATTTTAGAAGGAAAGCTTGCCTAAATTAAGCATGTTTCTAACTTATGAAATTAAATCTTATTTGCAATGCAGAAATTACCTTTTTAGGTTGCTTCAAGTTTTGGACACAGAAAGTAATTTTAAAGCTCAAATACACAATTTGCTTAGTTCCTGGCTTTCTATGTGTAGAAATGCTGTTTTAGTGCTTCTGAGGAAATGACCTAGCTCACATATGCTCCAAAACTTCTTTCTCAGAGAGTTTCTTTCAAAAAAATGAAAACAAACAGTCATTTTAAGCTTTAAAAGTCTTTATTACCCATGGACTTAAATATCAAACCAATTGAACACCTACACAAAAGTAGCAACTGCCTATTAAACATTTAGACAAGAGAGAGATTTTAAAGTTGTGAAAATAAAATATTAAATATATTGAGTAATTTGAAGCCTTTTAAAAATCCTTTTGGTAAACTAGATAGACAAAATTAGATACTGACATTACAGTTGGTATGGCAATTTCCAAATCAAATTTCTGGAAAACCTAAATCTTTCGTTTTACCTTCTTCCAGTTTAGTGACTGACCTTCAGTCTAATTTTAATCATTAACTAAATATAAATAAACAATAGCTACCATAAAGGAATATTTGTAATGAAAAACATACTTTTGTCAAAAATAAGAATACAGTTGCTTCCAGGAATTTACCTAACTGGTTAAATGCTGTTCTCAACACATTAACAAAGCACATTTCATAATTGGCAATTACACTGATCAATGATCATTATATCTCACATTAACTATTGTTTAAAAACCTTACATTAAATTAAACATCAAACACAAATGCACAATCACCTATGAATTTAATCCAAATCATCTAACTTGATATTGACAAAAACATTCACAATTAAAAACTCTTACAAATATTTCCTCAGTACAAGGAACTATTTTTAGGAACTCACTTCATGAACTCTCACATTGACAGGCTCTGGCTTTTGTATCTGGCAATATTTGTTTGTTAATAGTCATAGTGACATTTCCACATTTTTGTTTAGGATTAATATTTTTTTAATATAACACTCTGCTCACACTGTTGCTCGTATCACACTCATAGTTGTGCCATATTATATTACCCTCAATTACCTTATATACCGATACTAAAGGTTTTCTATTGATAGTGCACTGATAAGTTTAAATTGATCCAACTGAAAAAAAAACAAAGGGCAATGATTCACATGTATGATTTATAACCAATGAAAAATAACTAACTTGCACTAAACAAGTTCATTGAAAAAAAAATAGCTTAATGGTTGCGTATCCCAAAAGCAACTATGGTCACAAGTTCTGTCGTTACAAAACAGAGTTCAGTAGAACTTGTGCCCATAATTAGTGAATAATGGTTTTGGGAAAATGACTTAAGTTTCTTTTATTTGTCATAGAGAACTTCTTACTATAAAACTAAACAATTACAGCTTGACTGTTTGTATAGAGATGCACAGGTCTGCAAGAGCATTACTAGTTTTAACTAGTCTATAAATTGGTAAATGGTCATGGAATAAGCGGGACAATCAATGGGTAGTTGTGTATTAAAATTTCAATTGCACTTCGCAGAGGCAACCACCCTCCGCTTTGCGGCGTGCATTTAAATTCCTTTAATTCCTTCCACACACACACACACACACACACACACACACACACACACACACACACACACACACACACACGTATAACATAGTGTTATGTGTTAAAATTGGTATTTTTCATTGGTTCAAATTATAAACTATACAAGACATGTGTTAATTCATCCAATTAAAAAAATACATTCAAAATTTTTTTCATTGATCCAATTTGAAAAAAATAGGATTCATATTATATTTTATAATTGCACTAAATATTTGTTTTAATTCATCCTATTTTTTTATAATTTGAACCTATATAAAATAAATAACTTGCACTAATTACAATTTTGTGAATATCAAGTAGCTAACCCCGTTTTTCTAGTTTTTGTTGCTATTACAACATAGAGACAACAAGAGACAATCACAAGAGACACAAACAAACAAAACACCAATACAAAACCAACGACCTAGTGACCAACTAAAGTAAACACTAGTCACCAAAATGGAACCTTTAAATGGAATAAAAAAAGGACAAAGAAAATAAACCTGTTAATTCTCAGTAAGAACTTCTGTATGACAAATCAAATCAATCCTAACTGCCTTTCCGAAAAACCATCATTAGCCAACTATGGGTGCATGCTCTGTTGAACACCAAGCCAGCAGAGGGAGCTCTCGCCCAAGTACTAGCTGTGCTCTGATCTTTGCTTGTTCTCCTGTTTATCGATTCACAGACCTGCCTACCTGTATTGTTTGCCTGATTGGACTGATGATCTGGTTTAGACCCATTGCCTGCCTGCTTAACATTGTCTCTTGGATTTTCCCTGTACCTGTTGACGGATCCGACTGCCTTTGTGTTACTGATTTTTTTGTTTGTGTCTGTTGTCCTTGCACTCAATAAACAACCGATTCTACCTCAGCCTCTGCATCCTCGGTACAGACAACTTATAAAATAAGATAAATATTCAAATATCAGATAATGTGTCTCCATCAGTTAATGCACCTCCTGTATTTATAAAGGGTCACGATCTGCAATTTTTCATACAGTACTGATGAATAATATTTGCTAATATCTCCTGATGTGAAATTATAATGTTAATAGGATTTTAACATCAGAAACATAATTTAAAAATAAAAGGTCATTTCTACAATGGTTTTTGGTATTTATATCACTGAAATACATTCTGTAAACTATTTTGCATTTGAGCATAAACATTTCTATTTTTGGATGTATTATTAATTAAATATTATGACAGTATTATGACATATATATTATGACAGATTTTGATGTTTCATTATTTCACCTTTCAAACTGATTAGACTTGGTTTTGGAAAACTAAAATTAGCATGTGTAACGCCTGACCAGCAAAGGGAGCCCTCACCAAAGTACTAGCAGTACTCAACCATCCGGCTTCTTCTCCACTTACTTCCTGTTGGCTCAGCATAAAGCCAGAACACCTGGTCTAATCAGTGTGAAGTATTGCCAGTCTAACTGCCTTACCAAGCATTTATACTACTACTGTTATTGATATTCCTGTGTATTACCATAGCCCGTTTTGTTTCGACTCACGTTCCCTGGATTCTGCCTCTCTGTATTGTTTGCCTGATTGGACTGTTTACCTGTTGCCAACTTTCTGCCTTACGATTGACTCTGCTGTACTACTACTCCCAAACCTGTTCGCTTATTGGATTGCCTGCATGGTATTGACCTAACGCTTGTGTTACCGTTTATGTCTTTTGTCTCTTCCTCAAATAAACGCTACTAAATAAATAAATTTAACTAAATAAAGTCTCTGGAGTCTGCCTTACAGCATGTCATTGAGTGTTTAGCTTTCTGATTTAAAAATAAAGGTTCTCACAGGTCCACATTTAGGTCTAAATCCCATTCATGAGATTTAAAAAATATATATACTGAATAAACATGCCAACTTTGCATTATTTATTTCAGGGACCTAACAATGTTTTATTATTAAAACAAATGTATTAAATGATAATGTTATTATGGCTTTTTTTTACTTTAATAAGTCCTAGAATTTCAATAAACACTGCTATATTATGTATTTGAGAATGCTGACATAGAACACATCAGAGTTTGTATGGATTTCTATATGCAAACCAAAAATTCCACCAATAAAAAAAACAAACAAAGAAGTGCAAGTTTAACATCAGTGTTTGATACGAGTACAGCATCTGATTACTTTTGGGTACTTTACTGATGACTTATAAAGGGTTAAAGACTTAAAATTGATGAGATAACTAAACCAATCTCTACGATGGTGACATTATTTTAACTAATAAAACAATAAAACCATTGGATCCTCTGTAATTCTTAATAACAGCAGGTGTTTATCACTAATATACAATCATCATTTAATTATTCACCTAATTATATCATTAACTTTAAGTTTTTAATCCTTTATAAGTCATCAGCAAAGTACTCAAAAGTAGTCAGATGCTGTACTCATATATAACACTGTTTAATATATTTTGGGGTGTTTTCTGTCAAATCTATTTTGATCTGCGCTTGTCACAAACACACGGAACTCTGAGATTCTGCCCACACAGCCAGCAGCAGAAGTGTTCCTTATGCCAAACATGAGCACTGGCCTCCTGCAGGAACATTTCTGAGAAGATCAGCTACAAAAGAAAATGAGAGACACACAGAAGAGTAACTGGTTTATTTCACATACACATCTCAAGCTAAAGAATATGTAATTAAATGTTGACTTCTTGGTAAAAGTTTTTCCAAAAGTTTAGTTAATTTCTGTATACCTTTTAGTAAAAATGAAAAATAAAAAAATATATTTTTAAAAGCATTTGATTGTACCTCATCACAGCCCAGGCAGCGACGTCTGATGCTTTGGCAGTAATGGCGTCCACACAGCAGTGATCCTTCCTTCCAAAAGTAGATCAGGTCCACCAGAGCCTCGCCACACTCGCAGCACACAAAGCAGTTTGGATGCCACATTCTTGTGTACCCAGCCCTGTCTGCGTACACCACAGGACTGTCCATAGCTGCCAACTGTCCACAGCCACTGCAATGCTGAGAGACAGAAAAGACACAAAAGGCATTATAGTAGACCAACAACCAAAAGTCAAACTCGTCAATCCAGTGTTGAGGACTTTTAAAAAGGATAAGAGTTCAAATTAATGAGATAATTAAATGGCTTATTTTAATTAAATTATGATTTTGCTTTAGTGATGAACACATGCTGTTACTGAGAAAGTTTTATTGGATAAAATGAAGATCATCATGAAGATCAGTGTTTGCTTCAGTTGTGCTTTTGACCCTTGTACTAATTCGAAGTAATATGCTTTTAAGTAATTACAATGTTATTTCACAGCAAGCATTTTTAATCAATCACTTTTACTTATATATTGCTTTTAACAATACAGATTGTATCAAAGCACTGAACAGTATAAAATAGGAGAATACAATGATAGTGATGTATAATGACGTGATTGAACAATCTCTGTAAACAAATCAATGATAATCACTAGTAATTAAGTGTCCCCAACTAAGCAAATGTCACGGTGTGGTTAGCAAGAGAGCATGCAACGAGCAACTTAAACACTTTAATCTACTCAGAACAAAATAAACTAATTATTTACAGGCAGGCAGACAGACAGGACAAAAATCACACACATATTAAAGACGAGAACCGATGAACTTAAATACAAATGGGAAATCACTAAATTAACTAAACACAGGTGAAGACAATGACACAATTAACACGAACGAAGGTAGGGCACACAGAGCACATGGCACAAGACAAAAACAACAACAAAAAGAGTCCAAAGACATGACATAACTCCCCCCTCCCGGAAGGTGCGTCCTCGCACCTAACATAACATAAAACATAACATTAACATAAAAAACAAAACAAAACAAAACACAAAACTTAGAATTGGGGATAACTGATCTTGAGAGGAGGTTCTGATGGAGGATGGCCCCCAGGAGGGGGTAGGCAGAGAGAGTCCAGGGAGGAACATGCGGAGAGAGGAGCCAGGAGAAGTCTGGAGCAGGAGGAGATCCAGAGGACTCAGAACCCGGCCATGATGGTCCACGGTGGAGCCGATGGAGGGAGGAGCCATGGAGGAGGAGTGGCAATCGACCTCATGGGGCCGACCCACGGTGGCGGAGCAGGTGGTGGGGAAGACTGAGGTTGATGCAGAGAACCGAAGAGCCAGGATGACGCGGAGGCGCTGGAGGACCTATGCGTCTGATGTGGAGACGGGGGACGAGAAGGATGCGGTGGAGCCAGAGCGGCAGAGGACTGAGGTGAAGCCGGAGGGAAGGAGGAGCCTGACAGAGCCGGAGGGATGGAGGGACGAGGCAAAGCCGAAGGAGAGGAATCCTGAGGCGACGGATGGTCGACGACAGACCAAGGCGGAGCCGGAGGGACGATGGAGCCTTGTGGAGCTGGTGGCCTGATTGACCACGGTGGCAAGGAGGGAGCAAGGAGCCTAAGGGGAGCCGACGGGTCTACAGGCCGAGGTGGAGTCCGGGACTTGGAGGCCGGACGATGAGGCAAAGAATCCTCCACCCACAGTGGTGATGGAGACCGGCAGACCCGTGGCGAGCACCAGATGGTGAGCTGAGGATGAGTGCAGGGGTGGATGGTAAGGTGGATGGTAGGGTGGAGGGTGTGAAAACTTGCACTGCAGACACTGGAGGGAGTGCACGTGGCGTGGGCGCGTGGCGTGGGCACTGGGCGCAGCTCTTGGACACTTGTGAGTCTCTTGTGAGCGCTCTCGAGGCAGGAACTCAGGATACAGGTGTGCAAGGTCTAAGTCAAAGTCCACATCATCCAGCTCCTCTTAGTAGATCCAGCAGCCCCAGGTGGATAATCAGCTGATCCTCAGCCGTGGTGCAATAAGCGGAGCTCCACTTCACGCTCTCGTTGCAGACAGCTGTCTCCACCATGGCGAGCTCTGTTGCCGGCTCACACACGGTGGCGCTCCACGGCTCTGTCGCTCTCTCTGGCGATGACTCCGTGGTCGCGCACGACTCCGCACCTGCATCAGCAGTGGGCTCAGGCTGAGGCTCCGCGATGCGGTGAAGTGATGGGCTGGGCTCTGGATCCTGAGTGGGGCTGGTGTCGTTGTCCTCGAGCACCCACTTGATGTAAGTGGTGATGCTCTCTCGAGGGCCGTCCCAGGACAGCTTCACTCATGTAGAGTTATTAAGTCCACGACAGTGATTCGAGCACTGCTCCAGCAGGAGGATGAGGAAGTTCGGGTCGAGATACGGGGAAAACATAGTGACAAAATCTAAAAAACAAAAGGGGAAAAACACACCGCTACTTCTTGTGTACTTTTGTACGGTCGGTTCTTCTGTCACGGTGTGGTTAGCAAGAGAGCACGCAACGAGCATAAGGTAAAATTAAACACTTTAATCTAGTCAAACACTTTAATATCTAAATAAATACTCTCACTCTCTCTCTCTCTCATCCCCTTGTTTATTCCTTCCCTTCTGGCATGTACTAATTTGAACACTCCCTGTGACTGGGTGTTATAAGCACTTACTCTGTCTGTTTGTCTCTCAAAAAAATGAATCGCTGTTGTACTCTCAATTGTAAGTCGCTTTGGATAAAAGCGTCTGCAAAATGACTAAATGTAAATGTAATGTAAATGTATTTACAGGCAGGCAGGCAGGCAGGCAGGCAGACAGACAGGACAAAAACCACACGCATATTAAAGACGAGAACCGACGATTACACAGGATCAAACTAGAACTTAAATATAAACAGGAAATCACTAAATTAACTAGACAATGACACAATTAACACGAACGAAGGTAGGGCACACAGAGCACATGGTACAAGACAAAAACAACAACAAAAAGAGTCCAAAGACGTGACAGCAAGTCAGAGTTGACAGCAGCAAGGAACCAAACTAAATATCAAATACGCTTGCTCTTTCTGCTTATAAATTATGATGAATGAACATGATGAAATAGTCTTTGTTTGGGTTATTTACTGATATTCAGATGTTCCTAAACTTTAGGAGTGCTATTAAACAAACACCACCATAATGATTCAATATGGGGGACATTATGGTGGTGTTTTTTTTAAAAAGCAGTAACAGATCAAACTTTTAGAAATGAACAGTTATCAAAATAAACAAGGAAAAGGATTATCATTATTTCTGATCAAACGTAAACAAATGTGAACAATTTAAATAAACTTTACACATACTAATGTGAAACAATAGTATGTGTAAAGTTTATTTAAATTGTTCACATTTGTTTACAAATTTGTTTACTTTCACTACTTATTCAAACATAACATTTCACAAGGAAACGTGATTTCTTATAATAGGTGATTTGTGTAATAATCAGTCCTTAATAGTTAAAAAGCGATATTGTCATACCATCAGTGTCCATGAGATGGCCGACACGTTTTCAGTGACATTTATTACTTACTGCAGTCTTTTAACTTTTCCACATGTCATCCTCATTTAAAAGTGCTAGTTGATTCAGACGTGTTAACCAATTACATCTGTGACTTTTCTGCACTCTCATTCTGCATGCATGGATCAACTATGTGAGTTTCACTTTCCGCTGTTGTCTGTCACTCGCTGCTGTTTGTTATATTCATCTCCGTCATTCTGGTTATTTTAACCTCACACCTCCCACTTGAACTACTGGTTCTTGAAGAAGTTTACTACTGTTATACTTAAAGTATACTTAAAAGTAAACTGATACTCTTAAGTGGGCCAACTCAGTCCACTTTTAGCTTTACTTAAGTATACTTAAAATAAACTTGAAGTACACTACATTTTGGTAAGGGTTCCCCCAGCTGTTTCTTTAATTCATTCTTTAATTCATGTGTTCTTTAATTAATTGTCTCTACTGATACTTCAATGTGAGAGTGTTCCTGCTCGTCATATGAGTGCTACAGCGAGAGAACTGTGCTCAAAACACTGTACATGTGCGGCACGGTGCAGAGAGTGGACATGTGCAGTCAGTAGACCAGATGAGTGCATATAGATGGTATATGCAAATATTGATCCTTAGATGTCATAATATGCAAACTGCTCTGAGCAAAAAGTAAGCATATGTAATATATACCTTAGTATGGCCCTGATTAAACCACTTGTGTAAAGCCTTTTTTACATATGAATCTCTGACAACACCCTTGTGAATAGGATTGATTTTGACCACTAGCTTGTAGCTTGACTTCTTAGTGCAGTTTGGTCAGCCAGCCAGACTACATTCCTCTCCCTCAGCAGTGTTTCGCTTTTTCATGTGCCACTTGCTTCTCACAAACAAATTTGGGCCAGCTAACTAACTAATTTCTTCCAAAATTTGTTAACTTCTCCCTGGATAATCTTTAATCCTTTGTAGGTATAGCCTAAGAAATCAAAGTCACCTGGGTCTTCCTTTCGTCCTGACTTCCCTAACAAGATGAGAGTGATGTACTCTACCCATATCAAAAAGATTTTGTTAAGTAAAATGGACTAAAAATGGACTAAATACAGAACCAAATGGAAGTTTGGTTATTTAATGGACTATATACATAACCAAACGGAAGTCGGATTTTGAAACATCCAGCCAGCAGAGGGAGCCCTCATCTGAGTATTAGCTGGGCTCCCGCCCCTAGTTTCTTCTCGTCTTAAATATTCAGTGAATTACTTCTTTCAACAAATTCAAGAAGTTTTTGAATACCCTTCTGGTGGTAAGGATATCTCCACTCAGCTCATCATTCTCACTCAAGGTAATCGCACCCCTGCTGACTATGCTATTGAGTTCCGCACGGTCGCCGCTAAAAACCTGGTCAGACTTTTGTCATAGTCACTACCTGCCCACCAAACCTGCTCCTTCTATGACCACTAGCATAGAAAGTCCTGAAACCCTCAGAACTACATCTCTGAAGCCCTCATCCCTCCAGGAGTCGCTCCTAGAGGGGTGGGGGTTCTATAACATCCAGCCAGCAGAGGGAGCCCTCGCCTGAGTACTAGCTAGGCTCCCACCCCAAGTTCTTCTCTGATCATTTCCTGTTTGGAGGCTTTTATATTCTGAGGCTCTCCAACAGGACAATGCTCTGCCTTACCTAAACTCCCGCAAATGGATTCCAACTTTGCCTCAGCGTCCTTGTTACAGATTTTGATGTGACAAAGTAGTAACTTACAGTTATTATATAATTAAACTTCCTATGAATGTCTTCATTTTGTTTATTCAGACCGATTCATGAACACAAAATGTACACAAATACAGGAAGTGGGATTTATCGAAAGATCCAATCATAGCCAATCATAACCAGTCATATAGCTCTAAGTTGACCTTCCCCCATTCATCCGTAATTAATTGTTTTAATTCTTTAGTTCTCAATCTCTTCAGTTACTTTTATTTATATAGACCTAATCTCCATGATGGTCATATTAGTTTAACCAATAAAACATCACCATCTGATCCTCTGTAATTCTCAATAACAGCAAATGTGTTTATCATTAATGCACAACCATCAATTAATTAGTCATTTATTTAATTAACTTAAGTATTTAACCCTTTATAAGTCATCAGCAAAGTACTCAAAAGTAATCAGATGCTATACTCATACCCAACACTGCTATTTGAACCCTACCTTAAAGGTAGGGGGTATTTAGTCATTAAAATTAGCTTGCATTTATGTGGTCAGCCATTTTCAAAGATTGAACTAAACTTACATATTCACTCTTATTGCTGAGAGGAGACTGTGCTGATCCATTTGTGGTGGTCTCAGAATCTGGCTGTTCTTCGGAAGACTGTTTATTCCTCACTGCTGTACATTTTTCTCCAGGCAGGGCAACCTCTCCTACTCCTAAGGATTCCTCCTTAAAGGTTTTCACAAACTGAGCCATAGCTTTCAACTCCGCCTCAGACAGGCTGTGGCAGTATGCAGGGTCATAATCGTAGGAAGGTAGCTGTTGTATCAGTTGCTTGTGGCGATATAATGATCCTGCTGTGCCAGCCACAGGTCGCCTTTCCTCAGGGAGAAGCTCCATGTACTGCATTGCCTGATAGACAAAAAAAACATTTATCAACATTTATTAAAATAGTCTGGGACCAGTGTTGAGTACGAGTACAGCATCTGATACTTTTAAGTACTTCACTGATGACTTATAAAGGGTTAAAGGCTTATTAAATGATAATTAAGTGTCTAATTAAATGATGATTGTGGATCAGTTTTATTTTTTTTAAATACTGTCACCATCATGTAGATCAGTGACCCTTTTACTAATTCAAAATAATATGGTTTTAATAAATTGCAATATTATTTCAGCAAGCATTTGTGTGTTGCTGAAGCAAACTTTTAAATAACAGATGAGCTTATGCTTTCTGTTTACAGTTCATTATGAGTGAACAGGAAGTGGTCGCTGTTTGGGTTATTGACTGCCACCACAATGCTTCAATGTTTTAAAAAAAAAAAAAAAGCAGAATTGGCTCAGACTTCTAGACATGAACACTCATCGTATGTTACTCGATAGTGGTGACAAAAAGTGCATGATGGGAGTTTCTATAATGGTGTTACCCAGCATGCACTGCAGAATGAAGCATTTTGTTGATTGTCACCACTGTAGAGTGCTGCTTCTTCATATGCTGCTTCTTGATGCCTGTGTGTGTATTAGTAATACTGGAGTTCAAATATTTATATGCATTACACAGATTTAATATTAATTCTCTTTAATCTTTTAAACTGCTGGTTATCTACATACCAAAGCTAGATTATTTCGATAGTGCAGCTGATGATGATGATGATGATTATTATTATTATTATTATTGTTGTACTGATTTCTCTGCTTCTTAACAGCACTTGTAGTATTACAGAAAGAGATCAAACACAGTAAGTTTAGGGTCAAGAGCCCAACTAAAGCAAACACTGATCTCCATGATGGTGACATTTTAACCAATAAAACATCACCATCTAATTCTCATTAACAGCGGGTGTTTATCACTAATACACAATCATGATTTAATTAGTCACTTAATTATATCATTAACTTTAAGTCTTTAACCCTTTATAAGTCATCAGTAAAGTATTCAAAAGTAATCAGATGCTATATTCGTACACAATACTGTCAGGAACACTAGACATATAACACTGTTACATATTTATAGTTTTTTAAAGAGTAAAAGCTTTCCATAAATCAATTAGACAATATAACACGTAAAACATAAAAGACAGTAATGTTTGAGAAAATTACCATTTAATATTACTAAATTAATAGATTTAAAAAAAAAAAAAAAAAAATATATATATATATATATATATATATATATATATATATATATATATATATATATATATATATATAAATTTTGCTCAGAAACACTAAAACATCATTTCAGCTCAAAAAAGTCAAAAAGCAAATTGTGCATTTCGAGCTCTAATATCACTTTTAGCGTCCTAGGGTGAGTCAGATCAACGATCAATGGACAGAGCCGAGGGCACATTTTTGAGATCTTGACTTCAGGCCACCAAACTGGCTTAGCATGCTATTACTTAGGGAATGCATAAAAAATTACTCTTTTTGAGTCTATTGAGGAAATGGCAGCATTAAGGTAAGCGATCTACGGGGTAGCCTGTGACTAAGACCTGGACTAGCCAAGATGTGTGGTGAGTCTGTTCTGGCCAAAACAGGTCTCTAAGCGACCCAGACTCCTAACGAACAATAAGTCGAAACTAAAAAGTATTATAGTTAATTAATCATCCAAATGTAATCACAACTAGAGGGATCAGCAGTTACATTTAAATAAATATAACTAAAATCACGAAAGATTGGCGTCAGATAAAATTATGTGAAGAGTCAGGATTAATAGCAAAAGATTAAAAAATATGAGTGATTTTTAAAGAGACGCAAGGAAACAAAATCAACATTTTTAACAAAAACACAACACAAATGTTCCACTCAAATCAACAGCAGAAATGTAAATGTTTCTTCAACATTCAGCTAAGAACTTTACAAAATGCTATGTTTTTATTATAAAACGGCAGTATACAAAAAAAACAAGAGTAAAACAAAAGATGAAAGGGCTTTAGGCACTCAGGTCGCATGATCCTTGACAGCTGACTGTGGTGAAACTATAGTGCTTGTTTCCAGAGCCCTGTCCTACCACATGTGTGCAGACCATCCCTGCTGAAAATAGACTAAATGAGAGCTTTGTTTTACAAAGCTGACCCTATGATCGCTGGATCCTCTTCTGGTAGTAGTAGCAGCCAGCTCATTCTGTTATCAAAATAAACAGTACAAATCACCAAGCTAGCTGGCATTGTTCATCCACCCTCCAACCTTTCCATACAATGATCCTCTCAAATTTATGTGAGATCAGTTGGACAAATTTATTTGTGGCTTTTTCCATTAAGTCAAATGTATGGTATGTGCCCAACAACACGATTAAGCAAGGCTGCTCCATACCTTTAGCTAATGGAGAGGGCTATTTTTAACTTGAGTTGCAAGTGTTTCACCAAATGCCTGCAAGACCTGTAAAACATAGCAGACTGATGTTTGACAAAAAATGCCAGAAACCCGAGACGTAATTATGCATGTACTACATAATAATGTTGAAATCTTGATTCTAACTACCCCTACAAAAAAGAAGTTTATTGAAGTGTGCTATTGTATACTTTTTTGAAACTAAAAATAGCAAAGGATACTTTTAGTCTACATTTTATGTACTTCTTTATAAATAGGCTTCATGTAAATCTCACAAATAAGTAATTTAATAAATTTAAGCTACTCTGTCATAAATATTTACTACATGTACTCAACAAAATTTTCTAAATATTACAAGCAATATTTTTGTTAATTCAACTCATTAGAATGAATTAGAATGAATCAAATCAAATGTTTAAAATTAACCATTTAAAAAAAAATAAAATAAAATAATAATAATAAAAAAGTAAACTTAAAAAAACACTTTGCTAAAGAATATTATATACATGCTAGGCCAGTAGTTGGCAATCAGGAAACAACTATGAATTACATATTTGAGGGCCTAAACATGCTTGAAAAGTCACAAAACTTTGCACATGCCCAAAAAAGTGGTGAAAACATCTGATATGGTTTTCAGAGGTGGGTGTGGCAAAATATATATTCCACGGTGTGCCCCTCAGGCTGTGCTTCATGTACATATATGAAAATTGGTACACACATTTACCTACAAAAAAGTCTCTGAGTTGTAAGGGTCCCCCTTTTCCTGCAGAACAGAATCCAGAGGCCCTGGTCGAAGGTCAATGTGTGTTCGGTCTTTCCTTTGCGACTCTTCAAAAATCACAAATATTTATTAATCTTTTGGGTTTCCAATTATAGTACTGACCTTATATATAATTTTATCTGACTCCAATCTTTCGTGATTTTATTTATATTTATTAAAATATAACTGCTGATCCCTCTAGTTTTGATTAAATTTGGATCATTAATTAACCATAATATTTCCTAGTTTCGACTTATCGTTCGTTAGGAGTCTGAGTCGCTTAGAGACCTGTTTTGGCCAGAACAGACTCACCACACATCTTGGCTAGTCCAGGTCTCAGTCACGGGCTACCCCGTAGATCGCTTACCTTAATTCAGCCATTTCCTCAATAGACTCAAAAAGAGTAATTTTTATGCATTCCCTAAGTAATAGCATGCTAAGCCAGTTTGGTGGCCAGAAGTCAAGATCTCAAAAATGTGCCCCCGACTCCATCCATTGATCGTTGATCTGACCCTAGTACGCCAGCAATGCGGAAAACCTCAGAAGTCACTAAACCTACTAGAAAAGTTATTTCAGACAATATCATAAGTTAACCAAGATTAACATTTATTTTGCCAGGCATGAATAGGTTCCAAATTGGTATAATTCACAAACATTTGCACAACTGATCAAAACAAACAAACTGATCAACACAAAACAAAATAAAAACTAAAACTTAAATAAAAACTTAAAAGGTCATTATACCTGGTCTTAAAAAAGGCCATCTTATGAGGACACACACCACACTACGGGCTGATCTGGCTACAGATTTGTGTCATTTTTGCCATTTTGAAAATCATATATGATGCCTGAAAATGGCAAAAATGACAAAATTTGCTGATATTATTAAAAATAACTGACAAATCCAAAGGCGTCCCAGAGATTTATTCAGATCAACACCACATTTGGTAAGTGTAAACTAAAGGCTTTTGTGATGTTAAATTGTAAAGATTTAGAGTTTTCGTTGAAGGGTGTGTTCGTGGTGACCTGTAAGAATGTCTCACCATGGGATTAAAAGTCATGTCTCAGCCATAAAATGTCTGATCTTCCCTAAACTTCATGTGTCTGATCAATATTTCATCATAATCGTAGTGCCATCATCTGGCAACAGGAAATTACTTATTTCACACAGACTTAAACATGTGTTGTCCAGTCTGCACCAAACTTTACATATTTGGAAATAACAGCGGCCTGAAGCCATCTAAAGGCCAAAATTAAGTTATACTCATAGTGCCACGAGCTAGCAAAGGATATGTCTTGTTTCAACATAACTGAAACATACCATGTTCAATGTGCACTAAACTTCATCTGTTTGCTCAAAGTCCATCCATCCATCCATTTACTACCGCTTATCCAAGGCCGGGTCACGGGGGCAACAGTCTAAGCAGTGACGCCCAGACTTCCCTCTCCCCAGACACTTCCTCCAGCTCTTCCGGGGGAACACCGAAGCACTCCCCAGCCGAGAGACATAGTTCCTCCAGCGTGTCCTAGGTCTTCCCCAGGGCCTCCTCCCGGTGGGACATGCCCAGAACACCTCCATTGGGAGGCGTCCGGTAGGCATCCGGAACAGATGCCCGAGCCACCTCAGCTGGCCTCTCTCGATTTGGAGGTCTACTCCGAGCTCCTCCCGAGTGACTGAACTTCTCACCCTATCTCTAAGGGAGCACCTTCGCCTTGCGGCTCAGCTCCTTCTTCACCATGACAGACCAGTACAGTGACCGCATTACTGCAGAAGCTGCACCAATCTGTCTGTAGATCTCTCATTCCATCCTCCCCTCACTCAAGAACAAGACCCCAAGATACTTAAACTCCTCCACCTGAGGCAGGAACTCCCCACCAACCTGAAGGGGGCAAGCCACCCTTGTCTGACTGAGAACCATGGCCTCAGACTTCAAGGTGCTGATTCTCATCCCAGCCGCTTCACACTCAGCTGCAAACTGCCCCAGCGCACACTGTAGGTCTTGGCCAGATGCAGCCAACAGGACAACATCATCCGCAAAAAGCAGAGACGCTATCCTGTGGTCACCAAACCGGGCCCCCTCCAGCCCCCGGCTGCGCCTAGAGATCCTGTCCATAAAAATAATGAAAAGGACCGGTAACAAAGGGCAGCCCTGTTGGAGTCCAACATGCACTGGGAACAAGTCTGACTTAATGCCGGCAATGTGAACCAAGCTCCTTAACAGCCCTTAACAATGGGCCCCTTACCCCGTATTCCCAGAGCACCCCCCACAGGACACCACAAGGAACCCAGTCGAATGCCTTCTCCAAATCCACAAAACACATGTGGACTGGTTGGGCAAACTCCCAGGAACCCTCCAGTATCCTGAAGAGGGTATAGAGCTGGTCCAGTGTTCCACGTACAGAACGAAACCCGCATTGTTCCTCTTGAAGCTGAGGTTCCACTATCAGACGGATTCTCCTCTCCAGTACCCTGGCATAGACTATCCCAGGGAGGCTGAGGAGTGTGATCCCCCTACAGTTGGAGCACACCGTTCAGTCCCCCTTCTTAAAAAGAGAAACCACCACCCCGGTCTGCCAGTCAAGAGGCACTGTCCCCCGCGTCCACGCGATGCTGCACAGGCGTGTCAGCCAAGACAGACCCACAACATCCAGAGACCTGAGGTACTCCGGGTGGATCTCGTCCCAACAGGGATCTAGCTTCTCAACAACCTCAGTGACCTCAGCCAGGGTGATGGTAGAGTCCCCCCCCAGGTCCTCAGCCTCTGCTCCCTCAATGGAAGACGCGTTGGCGGGATTGAGGAGATCCAAGTATTTCTTCCACCACCCGACAATATCCCCAGTCGAGGTTAGCAGGTTCCCACCAGCACTGTATACGGTGTTGGCAGGGCACTGCTTCCCTTTTCTGAGGCATCGAACGGTTTGCCAGAACCTCTTTGAGGCCATCCTCTTTGAAGCCTTTTCCATGGTCTCCCGAACTCCTCCCAGACTCGAGTGTTTGCCTGCACAATCACCCGGGCAGCGGTCCGCTTGGCCCACCGGTACATGTCAGCTTCCTCAGGAGTCCCACGAGCCAACCAGCCCCGATAGAACTCCTTCTTCAGCTTGACGGCATCCCTTAGTTCCCGGGTTCGGGGGTTGCTGCCACGACATAAAGGAGACTTTATGGCCACAGCTCCGGACAGCCGCATCGACCAAAGAGGTAGAGAACATAGTCCACTTGGACTCAATGTCTCCAGCCTCCCTCGGGATCCGGTCAAAGTTCTGACTGAGGCGGGAGTTGAAGATCTCCCTAACAGGGGTCTCTGCCAAACATTCCCAACAGACCCTCACGGTACGTTTGGGCCTGCCAAGTCTGTCTGGCCTCCTCCCCCGCCAATGGATCCAACTCACCACCAGGTGGTGATCAGTTAACAGCTTTGCCACTCTCTTCACCCAAGTGTCCAAGACATGCGGCCGGAGATCAGATGATACAACCACAAAGTCGATCATCCGCCCTAGGGTGTCCTGATGCCACGTGTACTGGTGAACACCCTTATGCTTGAACATGGTGTTCATTATGGACAGACCTTGACTAGCACAGAATTCCAACAGCAGAACACCACTCTGGTTCAGATCGGGGGACCAGTCCTCCCAATCAACAACATGAGCATTGCAGTCCCCCAGCAGGACAATAGAGTCCCCGGTTGGAACACTTTCCAGCACCCCTCCCAAATACTCCAAGAAGACCGGGCCAGACCCAGCCACCAGGCGCTCGCATGCCGGCCCAAGCTCCAGGCCTGGCTCTATGGCGGGGCCCTGGCTGCGCCGTACCAGGCGACGTTGTGACTCTGTTATTAATATCATTGTCCATAAAGGGTGGGGTGGACCGCTCTTTGTCTGGCTTGTCACCTAGGACCTGTTTGCCTTGGGAGACCCTACCAGGAGCATATAGCCTCAGACAACCTAGCTCCTAGGGTCATTCAGGCACTCAAACCCCTTAAGGTGGCGATCCTAGGAGGAGTTTGCTCAAAGTACTAGTCTGATAACATCTACATTCCAATGTTTAATTATAAACATAGTGTCACCGGCAGGACGTTTTACTGTTCCCTGTCTTTCTGAAGCCACAGAAAATGGTGAACCCAAAGAAAGGGTTTTGATGAGTTGTCATTTTTGTGATGACATAGCAACAAACCAGCATAACCAACTTGTTTTTAAAAGCTCTTTTCAAAACATACACAAATATGGTAATTTTCACAGACATCAAAAATCAGCGTGAGAACCTCCACAATGGTAACCATCAAAAAGGTGAACATAAAATCTGTTTATCTGAACATGCTATTCTTGTCACCATTCTTGAGATTCATATGTTGATTCTTGATGTTTGTGTGCCTATACAGTAAACCACAAGTTTTCCATTTACAAATTTCTGTACTGCTATAATCATGTATAATAGCAGAAATCTTTTGACTGAAGGTTTTTTTGGCCAAACCCAATTCAGCCGTACCTATCACACACCCAGTTTAAGTACAATGTTTGTTTGTTTTTTTCTTTTGTAGTTATTTTTGTAATAATTGATTACCTTCTAATCAAAAGTATCATTAACATGAGTTACATTTGACTGAGATATTTGTCTCAAATTAGTATTTTCTTTTTACCTTTGTTAATGGATTTTTCTAATTGTTAATTAAATGTTTACAGCCTTTCTGCTAGGATTTCTTTCCAGCTCGTGACAGGACTGTTTCCCACAGACCACATAAGACACTCAGAATTTAATTTATCTTACCTAAAAAAGGCAAGCAAATTGTAAATAATAAAATAAGAACAAATAAATTAATGACAATCACAGATCTAATATATTGTTACACATGGTTCTATGCTTTCTTTCCTTTTTAGGTGTGCTTTGATCTTTTGATCAATAATTAGCCTACCTAATACAAGGTGACATTTGACTCCTTAAAGTGACTTACAGGAGCTTTTTAAAATTTGTATTTAAACCAACATGATAAGTAGTAGGGTAAGATAAATAAGTGAAAAATGAAACATTAATTCAATTGATTCATTCAAAAAGCTGATTCAAGAATAAAGTGACTGTCTTTATGAACCATGAATCACTAGATTCGGTCAAAAACATACTTTCATTCATGAATGAAATGCTGTTGTGTTTGCATTTAGAGCAGCAGCTTAGTTGTTAATTTAACTGGAACAATTTTTTGTTGATTATACAGAGCATAACCATGCAGAATATGTAGTATTAAATCAATATCACATTTGCCAATTCCCTCAATAATTATTAAAAGCCGTCATTCTCCTTATCATGATCTGTGGGCACATTGAAAATAAGATTTTCTCAAGATTTTAAAGCATCTGCTGGAATGACAAGAATTAATATTAATTTTAAATTAGTTGTAAATTAGTTCTTATTAATTGAATTAGTAGGGGTCAAGAGCACAACTGAAGCAATCACTGATCTTCATGATGGTGACATTATTTTAGGTATTTACCTGTAAAGTCCTTACACAATCTCACATAGCTTCAAACTGGTAATTAAGTACTGATCAACCGGCCAGAGGAGAACTGTGGATTATGGATAGGGTTTTGGTTCCTTGTTGCCGTCACCTATGGCTTGCTTAGTTGGGGACACTAAATTCTAGTGATTATCATCAATTTGATTAAATTACAATTTGATCTCTGCATTTAATAAAAATTTAAGTGTTTAATCTTGTCATTATACATTGCTCTGTTCAGTACTTTGACACAATCTGTATTGTTAAAAGCGCTAAATATAGGGAGCTTAAAAAAACTTAAGGTTTGTCACCAAGCCAGCAGAGGGAGCCCTTACCACTGGATGATCTGTGATCACTCCCTCTGCTGCTACTTCCTGTTTGTGGCACTATAAATGCTGTAGCAGGCCCCACCTGCAGGTTGCATTGTATTATTGTTAGATTGTTGAGTTAGAGTTTCCTTGTGTTTCCCGAGTCTTAGATTCCTTGGTTTTGACCCTGCCTGTCTTCTGATATTGTGATTGTTTGCTGCCTGACCCGACCTCCGCCTGTTTTGGATTTTGAGGTTGCCTTGCATCTGATACACCTGTTTGCTGTGATTTGACGCCTGCCTGCTTTGACCATGCCTTTGCTCAATAAAAGCCTGTAAATGGATCCGCACGCCTCAGACCCCTCAATCATGACAAGGTTATGCTGAAAATTACAGACATTGAAAGAAAAATATTACAATTGGTGAAACGCAATCAACAGCTGATAACTGTTTCTTTTGGGCTTTCAGTTTCTGTAGTCAAACGAGAGTCAAGGGTCAAGAGCCCAACTAAAGGATAATGACAATGCTGTCTTTATGGACAAATGTGTCACCATTGCATGTGTGTTTAGACATTGGTTGGATGTCCAGATATGTATCAGATTATATATCAGATTGGCCCAGATCAGATGCAAAAAAAATATTTAGTTGCATGAAAATATATGTCCCTCTGATAACAAATTGGTATGCATTTAACGAACAATAAATTCACAAATGTTTGAAAGTTTACTTGTAGTTCATTTGAGACTATAACATTATATACTTTTTGTCTTATAAAACCTTCTTGTGAATGTAGTTAACTATGAATCAACAGATAAAGATTCTCTAATCCTGTCAACATCAATTTTTCTTATTAATGTTAGTGGTGGTCAAGGTCATCACCACATGCTGTTAGCTAGCGTGTCAATAAGCACAACTGCTCTTTTTTGTCAGTTTTAACAATAATCCCAATAACCATTATAAAAGTATAAGAGGCTTAAGAGGAAATAAAGACAAAAGCAAACAAAGTGCTGTACTACGGTTAAGTTCAAAATAAATATAGAAAGTTAAAACTTTGTGCTTAGCCAAAACTATATCACCAGGAAGAAATAAAAGATGCATGAGACCACGAATGCCTGTTAAATATAACATGTTACAATACATCACTGCTAAGACATCAGAGCCAGTGACAAATGTGGGAGAAACAAAGCCGAGCTTGAAGGCTGCATAAATCAACATATCAAATAGGAGCTATCTTTATAAATAAATGGCAGATGTGAGTTTTAAACAACTAAATTCTAACATAAAAAAAAAACGTAAAACTACACAATTATTGAGTTTTGCGGCAAGTCCACAAAAACAGAAAAGAATGCATATTTATAAACAACTATTGTCTGTGTAAAAACATAATATATGTACATAAACTCACAAACAGCAGTGTGGAATGAGTGAAGGGGATCCTGTTGCATCATGCAAAAGTGATGATTCTAGTCAAGCAATCAGGTTCTGCAGTGAATTTAGCTCCACGGAAGGGTAGCAATAAGTGGTATGGTATAGTTCGCTATTTTGGTATCATTGACAATGGAAATGGACAAAATTGCATACCGAAACATGTACCGAACCATACCACTCAGTAGAAACGAGCCATAAGTAACTTTGTAACTACATGTCAACTAATTCTCATTAATTTGCAACTACATGTCTACTAATTCTCAGAGTAGGGTAGGGGGTAGGTTTAGGGTTAGTAGAATAAGTTGACATATACTCTATGTCTTATGTTAAGTTTCTCTTAGTATGTTGTGGACCTACCAAAATAAAGTGTTAAAGATATGAAGCAGACCATCTACTAATATTCTAATGCTGGTTGACATGCAGTTGCAAAGTTAACTTTATTTTCTCATGTGTTACTTCCAGAATCCTTATTCTACCTTAGACACCTTGTAATATTTTTTCACCCATGTTGGCCAGGGCTTCTGTATTTTATATGCAAATTGGGGGAAAAGGATGGTAGAAATGTGTGTCTTTTAAAACAAAACTTTCACAATCACTACCATGAATGTTTTTCAATTAAACATAGTAGCTCTTCTTGACTCATGAGCACTGATCACTGTAAAAAAAATCAAAAGGTGAGAAAACTTAAAAGCTTAAAACAGCCAGCTTTAGGAGATTTTTGAATTTTCTCATCTTGTTTTCAGTTTATACAACAAAAAGTTGAGAAAACTTAACTCTCCTGAAGCTAATCACCTTAAACAAGTCTTCTGAACTTTATTTTTTGTAGTGTATTTTCTATTCACACTACAGTAATAAACTACTAAATACAACTTTGTCCCAGTTTTCACAGGTATTCACCATGACTTATATAACATATATCTCTTACCAGTTTCTGGGTGAGGCCTGGTGGGGCCCAGTCATAGGTGACGGTGTTGAAAGTTGGGTCTTTACGCGACACCACTGGATTGGTGACGATCATGCGGTTTCGTTTATAGACCCTTGTGCCGTCTCCTCCCTTAACCTTAGTGGTGAGATGGGCATAACGGGACTCTGACAGCAGTCTCCCCACCTTGCGGTCATACTCAGTGTCAGAGCTGGACACATGCTCCTCCTGACTGCAGTGGCACTGTATGCAAGCTTTCCTGAACAAATCATGGTTATAGTTTATTAGGCATTGTACCAGCCACATTTCAGCCTCTTGCAACAAATTAAATAATTTAATAAATAAATAGTACTTTTAAACTACTGAAATAAGTAATTACCTTACATCAAACTTTCCCAAACTATTTTGTATATAGCTAAAAATTAAATGTATTTTTATTAACTTTATACTCTAAAATAGTTCTGGCCTGAGCTCAAGCTGCCGAACTGACCCGTGCATTACTGTCTGTTAGAGGGGTCCCCATCAGCTGGTCAGGTAGCACAACGAGTTGTTGTAGAACGTTTCCTGCAAGCCCTTCCGTGGACCCATCAACAGGCATGAACCACCATTGAATACCACCATGGAGCTTGTTGAAATCATGGAGCTGGCGGACAGCGGGAGCCTGAGGAGCAAGTGCAGCCGTTTCCTCGGAGGGTGGTCCAGGAGCGAGGTCAAGGAGCGAAGCGTGCCGGAGGGTACCCAGCGAAAAGTACACAGGCCGGCGGTTCGCTCTGCGACCGAAGAAATCTTGTGTGGACATGGCTGGCAGGGTACATCGTCCACCAGAAGCCTCCCCTTGGAGCACCAGAGATAAATGGAGAGTCCTTTTGAGTCCTTCTGGATTCCTCCTCGCCCTGAGGGCAAAGTGTTCATCTCCATAATCACTTTAACGCGTCCACCTGGCCTGTGGAAGTGGGCATGGTGAAAGACGTGCCGGTATCAGTGCCGCTCGAACGAGACTGGCCCAGGTTCAGCCGCCTGCTAGCCACTGCCTCACTCATTCGCCAAGGCCCAAAAAGAGGACAACTGGTTAAAAAATTGCTGGCCTCAAGTCCGCATCATTGAAGGCCAGGAAGTGCGGCAGCAAGTGACCTGGGGGTCGCCAACACGTGTCAGAGGATCCGTGGCTGCTTCCACAGGCCCGGCCTGGAGGCCGTGGTTAAACGGTTCTGTCAAGCCTGCCCTACGTGTCAGCTCACAACTCCGCGGACTCCTTCCCCCAGCTCGCTGATTCCGCTACCCATCATAGAGGTGCCCTTCGAGCATCGGGATAAACCACTTAGGACATGTCATTGTCGATTATGCTACTCATTACTCTGAAGCAGTTCATCTGAGGAAGGTAACTGCCAAGACCATTGCCAGGGAGCTCTTCCTCTTCTTCAGTTGGGTGGGCATCCTTGACTGACCAGGGTACCCCTTTCATGTCCCGGCCAATGGCTGACCTCTGCCAGCTGCTGAAGGTGAAGCAGTTGAGGACAATGGCGTACCACCCTCAGACTGACGGACTCATAGAGCTGTTTAACCAGACACACAAGCCGATGCTCCATCATGTGGTGGCAGAAGACAGGCAGGATTGGGATTTGATGCTTCCCTACGTACTCTTCGAGATCCGGGAAGTCCCCCAGGCTTCACCGTCTTCGAGCTCCTCTTTGGCCAGCAGTCGTCTAGGGAAGAGTGGGAATAGCAGGCGGCAGAAAGAAAATGAGAGAGCGAATCGACCGGGTCATGCGATTAGTCCGGGAACACATGAAAGGTTCAACAAGCACAACAACGCCACTACAACCAAGCAGCCCAAACCACAGGAATTCCAGCCTGGAGACAAGGTGATAGTCCTCATTCCTACCGCCACCTGCAAGTTTCTGGCGACCTGGCAAGGCCCTTACACCCCCTCACATACTGACTGCATCAACCTGGCTGATGACGCCCCAACCAGTTTTACCACATAAACCTGCTAAAGAGATAGAGAGGAAGTAGGATCAGCTCATTGCGCTTGCGTCCAACAATCTCGTGGTTGTTGACGTCAGTCAGTTCTTGGATGTGTTCTCGCCTCGCTCATGTTATCGAGCATCCGGATGGCCAAAGGAGTCCGGCAGCGGCACTACCGTGAGGCTCGTCAACAGGCTATTGAAGCGGAGGTACAACAGATGCTCAAGTTATGGTTGATCGAATCGTCCCATTGCCCCTAGTCCAGCCCCACCGTGATGGTCCCCAAACCTGAAGGCACCCTCCGCTTTCGCAATGATGGACTGACTGGAAAGGGCCGGGAACATTTCGACCTTCGATCGGTCGCAGCTGCTCCTCATTTCCTCTGGCGTGCCTCGTGGTTCTTTATAGCCAGAGGGAAATGAGGAGCAGCTGCGACCGATTGAAGGTCGAAATGAGCATGAACTCCCAACAAGCTGACAGTCTTCTCTTGTGTTTCCTAGACAGCAGCATGTGACTGATCAGCCACCACCTCACAGCACGGACCCACTGCACCACGAGGACAAGAAAAGATTGGAGACCACCTGCAGCACTGGAGAACACCTACCAGCACCCAAATTATTTTTTGTTGTTTAATAAATCCAACCTCCGGGGTATTTATTTGAGCTCTCCTTGCCATGTGTTTCTTCACCCCACCACAATACACATAATAAATATCCAAAGCAGTATGCACATATTGTTCCTTTTCAATCTAAAAAGATAACAGATGAAAACTATTTAACTGAAACATTGGAACTAAAATCTCCTCAAATTTTAACTTAAATTAAAGGACAAACTGATAAAACGTTTTTTTTACACATTATGAGAGTATAAATTATACACTTTTTGAGATCTACTTTAAATCTGGGAACAGTTTTACTTAATTATTGCAAACTTGCATATATACAGGGGTTGGACAATGATATAAACACTGGCCAATTTAGTGTCGGAGGTTTCATTTCAAATTTGACCAACCTGGGGCCAGTCTTCATTGACTGAACATTTCACCAGCAAAAGCAGAGTGTGAAGGTTTAATTAGCAGAGTAATAACACAGGTTTGCTTAAAATATTGCAATGCACACAACATTATGGGTGATTTATCAGAGTTCTAAAGAGGACAAATTGTTGGTGCATGTCTTGCTGGCGCATCTGTGACCCAGACAGCAAGTCTTTGTAATGTATCAAGAGCCACGGTATCCAGGGTAATGCGAACAAGAAGGACAAACTACATCCAACAGGAGTAACTGTTGACGCAAGAGGAAGCTGTTTGAAAGGGTTGTCCGGATGCTAACCCAGATTGTATCCAGAAAACATAAAACCACAGCTGCCTAACTCACAGTAGAATTAAATGAGCTGCTATAACCAAACCTTTGGTTACTTGTGCCAATGCCAAACGTTGGTTTCAATGGTGCCAGCAGCAAAAACCTTGGGCTGTGGACAATGTGAACATGTATTGTTCTCTGGTGAGTCCACCTTCACTGTCTTTCCCACATCTGAGAGAGTTATGGTGTGGAGAAGCCACAAAGAAGCATACAACCGAGACTGTTGCATGCCCAGAGTCAAGCATGGGGGTGGATCAGTGATGGTTTGGGCTGCAATATCATGGCATTCCCTAGGCCCAGTACTTGTGCTAGATGGGTGCATCACTGCCATGGACTACCGAATTTGGCCACTGTGCAGGCCACTGTCATTTCCAAGATGACTTGATGCTACCAGGCGTTTCAGTTTCACTGTCCAAACCTTGTAGTTCTGTGTTACTTTGTATATGTCACGGTGTAGTTGCAGGAAGAAGCACTCAACTCTTTAATCACTCTTTAATCTCTTTAAGCACTCTTTAATCTTCCACAAAAGAGTAAATACTAATAATACAGAAAGGCAGGCAGGTAGGCAGACTGGAACCACACGCATACATAGACAAGACCGGACCTTTTAACAATGGAACAAACAGGAACTTATATAAGACAAAGTAAAATTAACTGATTTTACATAATTAACTGGACACACCTGAACACAATGACACAATTAACTGAGAACAGAACGTAAAAAGTCCTAGCAAGTAACAGTATGTTCAGTATTATTATTGGTAGTATGAATGTTTTTTTGATTACTATTTGTTTTTTGTTTTTTTTGTTTTTGTTTTTTTTCACGTCTGAGGTAGGTTTCCCACATAGGCTATTATGCTGGTTTTGAATGATTACATGTGGGTTTTCATTTTAATAAATTAAGTGAATTGTATTTTGTGTACGCCTATCTGCCTATTCTGTCTGTTTTCTAAATTTACACCAGCACTGTAGGTGATGATGTGCAAATCCTTGTTTTCTATTGTTGCGTACATTGCTATTTTCTCATGTAAAAATAACCTCTCTGAGTCCTCTCAAGCTTCCATTCTATTCTATTGCTGTGTAAATGTATTTTCATTACTCATAATTCTTAGAATATTAATAAGATTTATATGTTCATTGACTCATGATGACACACATGATGGTGTTTATACAGCAGAATAATTACACACCTAAACAAAGTGTCTCTGCTTCATAGTCAGTATGTTAATGGTAAACATTCCTGCTTTTACAGGCCCAATGAACTGGGCCTTGACTCATTATGCAGTAAAATAGATTTGTTTTCCAAAATTACAGTAATTAATAAGGCAAACAGCTTGTGGTGCCTGTGGTATGAACATACAGTAAATCCAATACTCCACATACACAATCAGAGAAAGGAAACAGGCGTGGAAGCCTTTTCCTCTCTCTTTTCATGTCTGTAGTCAAGAAAATAAATTACCTCCAGGAATGTGGCTGGAATCCAGAGCAGATCCCTTTACATGTCAGACATGCTGCGCCCTTCCCCGCCAACATCTGGAAAAAGAGAGGTAGAGGAGCAGAGCAAATGACTTTACTCAGTGGACAGACATCTTATGAAACACAAAGATTCATTCAAACTCTGAAACTAAACTTCTGAATGATAAACAGCTTGTTTAAAACACACTCCCTTTTCTAAGTCACAGAGTGGATTTATTTTCAAAATGTCGCCAAAATATTTACACAAAGAAAAAAGGCTGAACTATTATTCCCGCTGTAGTATTGTTGCTGCTGCCATGTTATGGAGATGCATTGTAAAAAATTACTTTGTGCTTCCAAATGAGGACACAACTAGAAATCAGTGTATTTAAATCATTGTATTTACAGCACTGTTCCAGAACAGTTCAAACTAACAGAATATCGATCAGTGACGTTTGCCATTTGAAGATCAAAATGGAGCACTGCAGTCACTAATACCCAATACTCTCTCATACAGTTTGATGTCTTGTTGATGTATTTCTCAAATAAATGTTTTAGACATTAACATGTCATAACAGAAATCCTTTTCATTCAGTAATTCATGTCCTGCATGTCAGCGTTTCTTTGTACGTACAGGAATAGTTTAACATAACCTTGTACTATTAAAATATTAATAAAATGTTGTGCACAGTTTTATGTTTTTATTCAGAAATAAATATTATATATATATATATATATATATATATATATATATATATATATATATATATATATATATATATATATAAAAAATATTAGGTTTACAAATAAAGCTTTTACTGCTTACTGTTAAAAACAGATGGGAGTAAATAAATATAAAACACATCACAGCTTTTTTATATATATATATATATATATATATATATATATATATATATATATATATATATATATATATATATTTTAGAGAGAGAGAGAGAGGTCTTTTATTTTACCTTTATCTCAAACTTGGCACTATCAAGTGTGGGTTATGATTCAGTTTCCGAGTTTATATTGGACCTCAACTCTATGGCCTGCCAGCAGTCTGTTTTAGCAAAAAGGCCGTGTTTTGGGGCAAGTGAATTCCCAAACTATGTGTAAATGAAATCTTATGTAAATCTGACAATGTATGTGCACTTCTTTCATTTTATGGCTGTACAGGAAAAACGCACGCACATACAAAGTCCCCAGTGTGTAGTACTGTTAGTAATTAGTATTAATAATTAGTACTGTTCGTTTACGAACAAAAAGCTAAGTTTTAAATGTGCGGTACACAACATTTGTGAACTCAATTCGGAAAATAAACACATTTTGTAACGGCGCATTTACGACTCGAGTTAAATTATTTCTGTGAGAAAGGCTTTTCATATTTTCGCTTTGTGTCTAGTGTTAATGCTCTGATTATGACTGTTCTTTCGCGCAGGAATGAGACATTACATCACTTTCAGTGCGAGATTAGACAAAAGCAACAACGCTGTGTCTAAAAAGTTACTTAGTATATTAGAGTAGTTGCATTGGTATGAAAATCAGCACTCCTGTGATTACAAGAGGTGTGCTGATTTTTTAACAAAACTTGTGCTTTCGTGAAATGGCCAAATTGTACTTTTTCAAACAAAAAGTACTTTTTTTCCCACAGTCTACGTGTTAAAACGCATGCAGTGTTCTGTATAATTGAAAAGAAGAGAGTTGATATAATTTCTGATACAGTAGAATAACGTACCTTCTGTCCGCTCACGAGCATATCCATTGTGAATCAGACAGGAGGGTCTGATCACGATCGCTCTCTATAGATGATTCAGTTTGGTGCGGAGCTCCGAGTGCGTTTCTCTGCCTGACTCAGTGCTTAAAACTACCAACAACGACGGGAATGAGACATTACATCACTCGTGAATCTGAGATTAACATACTTCATACTTCAGTCTCACATTTCACAGTTTCATCCAAACGCAGCATTTAACTATATGAAGCAGGGGGCGTCGACATGCAAACCCATTCAGCAGTCTACAGACAAAAAAACAAACAAACCCCCCCACTGTAGTAAATATATCAAAAATATCTTCATGAATCATTATCTTTGCATAATATCCTATTCCTAATATTTTGGCTATTGCTTCAAATACACTACATAAGACAATCCAGGGACACAATTATGTATAAACATGATTGATGTTCTTTAAAATATAAAGACATTATATATAGAAAAGACATCGAGACCGAAAATCCTCATTTGTGTACTTGAATGTATTTTTTTCCTTCTTTTGTTCATCTGCACAGGAAGTAACCATGACATTTCTGCATGACCTTGAGCGATGAATAAAAAAAACGGCTTGCATAATTTAGCACAACACTACAAGTTTTAGGTGTGAACAGTCTTTACAGTGATCAGCCATTGCATCATCTGATACATAAACATACTTCTCATTCTTTCTACAGGCACCAAGTTTTATCCTGAAAGAATTACATGTCTCTGTTTATAAACAGAAAAACAATGAAAAGGATACAAACTAGACAGCCTATTAGTGTCTCAAAATCAACAAAATGCACAAAAGCAAGGTGAGTCCTGGTCTAATTGTTAGTAATAGGGAACACAATGCAGACAGGGAAATAAAAGCAGCACTTGACAGGTCAGAAATGTCAGCTGGAGATCATCTATTACAGATGTGATTTTATTTCTTGGGGCAGCACTTTCAAAAACACCAGTCAGTGACTGCATACTTCCAATTCTTCACAAATAACACTCATCAAGCACAGTTGATTCTCCTGTCATCCAGTGGTTGCATACTTGGGCACTTCGTGAGGGGCATGAAGGGTCCTTCACATGATGATTCGCGGCTCAGGAACAGAGTCTGTGATAGATTTATGCGGCAGGACATTGGCACCGTTGATGTAGAGTTCATCGTTCACGATTACATCTTCACCCAGAACCGTAACATTCTCCATCCGCACCTGACAAACACAATCATTGTCATACAAATCACACAGAATCCAGCACAGAAGTAGCCCATTCACACACTACAACTCATCCAAGTATTTGATTTAATTTCAGCATTCACAATGCTTTATAAGAAGTGGTAGTAAAAAAAAGAAATATATTTAAAACACATCTATTTCATACTGTATGTTACATCCAAAATAAAACTTTTCATTTAAAAGAAACGTGTGCATGCTGTGTATTTTTTATATGTAAATATACATTTAAAATATAATCATAACATATTTTTCGTAAATATATGCATGTATGTGTGTTTATATATACCCACATATGGGAATTCTATGGTCAGATGAAACAAAAAATTAAAAAATACCCACCAGATGGGTTTAATGTCACACCAGAGGAGTTTTGCTAAGATTAAGAGTTGCCTTTATACAGATCAGTCAGGTCCTTCTCCACTGACACAGTAATTTCTTTTTAACCCTCCCTCATACACAGAGGCATTGTCATGTTAGAATACAAAAGGGGCTGGTTCAAACTGTTGCTATAAAATTAGAAGCACACAATTCCCTAGAATATCATAATATGCTTTAACACTAATTATTACACTAACACTCAGGGATATCACTAAAGCAGTCAAACCTGTTCATTAGAAGGGGGTGACCCAATACCTTTGGCAATATAGTGTAATAACTACTTTGTTTCTTGGTTTAAAATTATTCATAAAAAAAACTCATACATGAAAAGGTAGTGCTCTTTGGACAATGAAGCTCACCCACTGCCCCACTGATGAGCTCCATCCCACAATGCAGGACTCCAGCCATGAATGGGAGCGTATGTGCGCCCCCTTCAGGATGGTACAGCGCTTTACTCTCACACCATCCTCCAGAACCACTCCGGCCCCGATTGTCACATTGGGCCCGATGGTACAGTTTTCACCAATCACTGCCGTTGAGTCCTGGATGGGGTTACAGTATGTCATATACTTTTAGTACATACAAAACATTCTGTTTACAACATGCTGGTAGGCACGTTATATGTTGACAGGAAAAAAAGCATGTTTCATGTTTAATGTGCATTACAGAAAATGTAAAGTGTCTTTAAACATTATCCATTATTTAGTCACTCCAATTTTCTTAGGCATGTTTTGTTAATTCATAGGGTCTCAGACATGTATTGTGCCTAATTATGGATCTCCACTATGAACATGTTTTAATAATAAGTTTTGTTTTGAATTCCTACTCAGAGCCAATTACTTATTTATTAATGTGATCATAAACTTTCCATACTTCTGAAAGGCTTATACTGTACCAGACACTGTTTTCTAAGAATTTATTCTGATTTGCAATGTTATGTTAATGCAATTTTAACACACAGTTGCTTAGATTCTTGTCTTTCCCAATTCAAGTAAATCAACACTTTACTTGCTGAGAATAGTTCTTACAAATATGGCTGTCAGATGAGCCCACTTGCTTTAAATGGCTGCTATAAAACTTTACAAAAAAGTAAATTATAGGATAAATTCATTACAGACTTCATTTCAAATGTTTATTTCTCTTAATTGTAATGATTATAACTGACAACTTCCCTAATTCAGTATCTCAGAAAATTAAAATATTACTTATTAATATTACTATGACCAACACAGATATTTTAAAAATCTTGGCCAAATGAAAAAGTACGAACATGAAAAGTATGAGCATGTACAGCACTCAATACTTAGTTGGGGCTCCTTTTGCCTGAATTACTGCAGCAATAGGCATGGCATGGAGTTGATCAGTCTGTGGCACTGCTCAGGTGTTAGGATAATAACCTTCTGTATTGTTGGGTCTTGCATCTTCCTCTTCACAATACGTTAAAGTCAGGCAAGTTTGCTGGTCAATTAAGAACAGGGTCTGAAACTAGGTACTGGTAGCTTTGGCACTGTGTGCAGGTGCCAAGTCCTGTTGGAAAATAAATTTGCATCTCCATAAAATTGGTCAGCAGCAAGAAGCATGAAGTGCTCTAAAACTTCCAGGTATATGGCTGCATTGGTCCTTAGAAAACACAGTGGACCAAAACCAGCAGATGACATGGCACCCCAAACCATCCATGACTGTGGAAACTTTACACTGGACCTCAAGCAATGTAGATTCTGTGCCTTTCCTCTCTTCAGCAGTCCAGTCCTTTTTGTCTTTAGCCCAGACAAGATCCTTCTGACTGATCCTTCAAGAGTGGCTTGACACAAGGAATGCTACAGCTTAAACCCATGTCTTGCATCCACGTCTGTGCGTAGTGGTTCTTGAAGCACTGACTCCTGCTGCAGTCCACTCTTTGTGAATCTCCCCCACATTTTTGAATGGGTTTTGTTTCACTATTCTCTCCAGGGTGCCATTATCCATATTGCTTTTTTTCTACCACATCTTTTCCTTCCCTTCACCTCTCTATTAATGTGTTTGGACACAGAGCTCTGTGAACAGCCAGTCTCTTTTGCAATGACCTTTTGTGTCTTGCCCTCCTTGAGCAAGATGTCAATGGTCATCTTTTGGACAACTGTCAAATCAGCAGTCTTCCCCATGATTGTGTAGCCAACAGAATTAGACTGAGAGACCATTTAAAGGCCTTTGCATGTGTTTTTAGTTAATTAGCTAATTAGAGTGTGGCACCAGGTGTCTTCAATATTGAACCTTTTCACAATATTCACATTTTCTGAAATACTGAATTTGGGGTTTTCATTGGTTGTCAGTTTTAATCATCAAAATTAAAAGAAATAAACATTTGAAATATATCAGTCTGTGTGTAATGAATAAATATACAGGTTTCACTTTTTGAATGGAATTAGTGAAATAAATCAACTTTTTGATGATATTCTAATTATATGACCATGCCGGTATACAGGACAAAACAAGAAGTAAAAGGTAATGCATGTTAAAATAAGGAGTGGAAAATGTGTCTCACCACGAGAACATTTCCGAGGAAGCCTGGCCCGGTGCGGAGTCTCTCAGGGGCCTGCTGCCGGACAGACTGCAGGTACATGCACATGCCTGTCAGGAAGTCTTTGGGCTGGCCGATGTCCATCCAGAAACCTAAACACAGTTATCAAAGCAACTGTAACTGTTAGTTGTTTACCAATTTATGGTGCATATCATAAGTGGACGCTAAATGTGTCAAGAAGAGAGTGAATTCATGGTATCAGTTTGAATCTCTCTTGCACTGTTTTGCTGTTCACATTTGCCTGGCACTCGTTCAAGCAACGTTCAGAAAAACAAAAAAAAAAAGCATGTTAGTTGGAACAAAGAAATGTAATGAAATACAATTTTGGTCCAAAAAGCTTATTCAAGACAAAATAGATGCTTCAGTTTTCTATATACATATGCCCACCTAACCCATATAGCAAAATAAGCCCTTATTTGTATTATCTGTGCTTCTATAAAAGGCACTCATCAACAGCTTTGTGGAGTGGTGTGGAACTAATCACTTACAGCTAAATTGATAATTCTAGAATTGATAGAAGATAAGAAACAATTAGCCCCTGTCTGTATAAGTGTCTGTAGTGTGGAGATTGTGGACCCCAATATCGAGGGGGTCTACAATAGACCTAAAATGTTTAATATGTTTTATTGCCAGTTCTCTCTTTTATGTTGTTGTGTTGTGTCGGGGCACTGGTATGAAAGGGAGTGATTTACCTTCTAAATGATGTGCTTGTTGCATTGAGGAGTTAATTTAGTAAGAGACTGACTTGATTTTACGATTTAAAAGTCTGTTTCTCATTCGCTGATTGGATTGTTTTTGAAACTGGTGCTACTGATCTGGACAACCTCAGAAACTGTAACATCATATATACATTTCTGTGAGGATATGTGCATTCCTACCAGCATTCATTTAACCTATAACAATGACAAACCAGGGTTCACTGCCAAACTCAGACAGCTCATTCAGGTCAAAGAAAATGGAGTCTTAAACAGGCCAAAGACATCACTAATTGCACGGCTCTGTCCCCTAGCACTAAAGAGAATCAACAACTTGCAGATGATCTGAACAAATTTATTGCAAATTTTATTCATCCTTGAATCCGTCCTCTGCAATTCTAGAAGTATGATTCAGCTCAGCTACCAAATTTGACCTCAGAACCCTCCACACTCTCCAAAAACAGTAGTTATCCAGAGTGAACAACTCTAAGAAAATCACTCTGGACCCCTCACATCCAGCACACTACCTCTTTAAACTGTTGGCGTCCACCAGAATATCCAGACACAGAAACAGTTTTTTTCTCTTATGCAATCCAACTCATGAACACCCAACAACATACAGTACATTATTTATTTAACACACTTATGTACATTTCATATTTGCACACATCACATTTCATATTTGCACACATCATACCTGTACATTACTAGAGATGTTAATTTAAACTGTTTAACCATTAACCGACTGGTAAGTATTTTGATTGATTAGTTAAACTGTTAATATGAATTAATTTATTTCAGTAATTAATCTAATTAACCTATTTTAAAAGGTTTGTTGCATGGTTAACGGCAAGGTAAGCAATTTTTCAAAAATGATTTAGAAAACAGTCAGGTTCAAATAGCAAAAAAAAAAAAGTTAATTACTGAACACAAACTTTTAAATAGTAGTTTATACTTCTATTTTGAATAAACACTTTGAGTGATATAATGTGTCAGGTGAAAAATGTGTAAAATTTTACCTTGCAGCTCTAGAGCATAAAGGTGTCCCTCCTCTGCCATGACAGGAAATATTTCCTTCTCAATGGACGTGGGTCGCAACTGAGTGCAAAATACAGGAAAAGGTTAAAAATTTCAGCAAAATGGAAACAAGGTAAACGTGCTATAAGCAAATATTTATGGAATCACATAAAGATAACAGTCCTACTCCCTGATAGCACTCACATAACTGACCTGAGATACTGCCTCACATAACTCTGTCATAGCCCTAGTCTCTTTAAGCAGTACCTTAACAGGACATACTGATTTTTTGTAACTCACTTTGTAACTCACAAGTGGTATGAGAGCATTTACAAAAATCACTTTCCTCTCATATGGACCAGTTTGTCAGGCTTCTAATTATTTAGTGGATCTGAACTGAGGGAAACATTTTTCGTCATGATTGAAGCATTTGCTTAAAGTAATTTTATACTGTACAACAGTTAAAATGTAAGTCAAAGTCAATTATATTTTTATGTAAATCTAAATAAATGCAGTCCAATGAGAATTTCACACTTTTTTCACACTGAAGTTATTACATTTTAAGAAGAGAAATATACCCCAGTCACAATGCAAATAATGTATCATAGATTGCTTCCTGTAAGCAATATGTATTGATAACAGTTGAACAATTTATATTATTATATTATATTAAATATTATAATATACATAGAATATTTTAGATATTATTTATATGATTCCTATTAAATAGCAGTGTTGTTCGGAGATGTTGTTCGCTTCAAATCTTAACCTGGATTCTTCTCAGCATGGCAGGGCTAAAGATGTACATCCCAGCATTGATTTTGTTGGAAACAAACACTTGTGGCTTCTCCACAAAGCGGTGTATTCGTCCAGTGTCTCCTTCATACACAACCACACCATACTTAGATGGCTCTTCCACTTTTGTCACCTGAAACATCAGCCAGATAATTCCAGTAAGTTTGTAACAGAGTGAAATATTTTGTACAGAAATATATTGGCTTCCAAAGAAAGTGCGTTTCTTACGACAATAGTGCCCTCTCTGCCATGCTGCTGGTGAAACCTCAGCATATCGTTGAAGGGAAAATCGCAGATGACGTCACTGTTGAGAACGAAGAAAGGCTCTTCGTTATCGGTCAGAAACTCTCGTGCCAAAGCCAAAGGACCAGCTGAGAGAAAAATATCAGATTTAAAATCTATTTTAATATATTTTTGTTAAATAATATTTTAAAATTACATAAAAAAAAAAAAAAATGAACAGGAATGTTTTGCTACAACTTAATTCTTTTAGGTATGATCCAATTTCAACACTTATTTCAGTTTTCTGTTTTGGCTATATGGTTATAGAGAGACCAATTAATTTGAGTGCGTATAATTGTGTATGTTAATGATGTTTGTGAGTGTGTGTTTGTGTGGTGTCTGTTTTGCACTCTTGATGTTTTAAAGTGTAACCCCTTCCTTGCTGTCCATGCTTTACTGCATTGTAGTTGAATTAAAGCTTTATTTTTACATATTTCCTTTGTTTTAGTCACACCAGTTCATAGGTGTGTGTGTGTGTGTGTGTGTGTGTGTGTGTGTTACTCGATTTTGCATTAGTTTTTTTGTGTTTACATTCCAAATGTCATAAAAGTCACCAAGTTTATTACCATTCCCATTAAGCTGTGATGTTTTAAAATTCCTAACAGAACATTTTTCGGTCACTTTAAAACGATATGAAAAGGTTTACCTACCGGTGCCTAGAGGTTCCTTCTCATGTGAAAGGGAGATTTTTATTCCAAGCTGTGCAAATCACAAATAAGACTATGACTTTGATATTTACCACATAAAAACACAAAACCGCAATAAATGTAGCAATCATACCCTCTGCTCCTGAGCTCTCATCTCTCGCTCCAACAGCTCAGACATGTAGCTCACAGCCAAAATCACATGACGGACTCCAGCCTGACCACAGAGACATCAAACATGAACATTATAAGGCTGTAAATTAATGAGGAAAAGCACAAATGTACAGAAAGGTGTCTTCCTGAGCTACCTTGACCAGAGCTTCCACCTGATGCAACAGGATGGGCTTGTTGCAGAATTCAACCAGAGGTTTGGGCACAGTGAGCGTGAGTGGCCGTAATCTTGTGCCATAGCCGCCAACCAGAATCAGAGCCTTCATTGTGGGTCAGTGGAGCAGGATGCAGTGAGCGCAGACGGGCATCAGGTGTAATTATTTATATATAGTGCCTGAGAAATAAAACAAGAAACATCTAGAATAACCTTCACGATATGTGGGTTGTGTTTATAAAGGGTTTTAGACACTAGCGAGTATCACAATGGAAAATATCTGACACCTTTTTTATGTCCCATGAGAACACACCCATACTGCACACCTGTAATACCTGAAAATCATCTCTCTTGCAATGAACTGATATTTTATCTATTCAAGTCAAACGAACACATTCTAAAATGATATATGGACAAATCCTAAACAACACTATGAACTCCAACGTGTGTGTGTGTGTGTGTCTGTGTCTGTGTCTGTGTGTGTATATAAATTCTGATCCTAATGATAAATAATATTTTATTTTTGGAATTTATTTTTGTATTACCTTACGTAAGTATAAGCACGTATACGTAAAGTAATTTACAAGTATTTAATATTTAAAATACAAATACAATAGAGTTTAACCAATACAATATTTTTTTTTCATGTAACAACTATTATTATTATAATTAGTTATAGTAATACACACATATGGATATTTTATACACACTACTGTACTGTATATCAGTAAAACGGTACAATTTCATATGATTTAATGATAAACTCACCCAGTTAACGATTCACCTGCTGCACTGGATTGATCACTTCTTTCAAATGAATAACAAAACAAGGGCGATGGCTTTTAAAGTCAATTTCACAGATGAGCTCTATTCACTGTTTAAGTCGTTGTTTATATATGTCAAATTTACAAATATGTAATTTTCTCTAATGAAGACAGTTCAGTTCCGTACAGTGATGACGAGCCAGCGGGAGGGCGGGGCCACTAAAGCGTCATGGGTCAATGGACTGTACCACTATTGCGAGGATTCACCGGAGATTTGCCTTGCATTACTGAAGATAGTACATCTTAACAGCATATTTTACTATACCTAAGTGTATTTTAAAACTTCTTATTTTTTGACGTATCATTCCATGACGCTAATTATAAACAAAATAGTGTATTAACAGTTAACATCGGCTATAGTCTCTCCCCACTAAAATGGCACACGCGTCCTAATGGACCAATAATTTCATAACAACGTGGCGCGGAAGTGAATAAGAGCCGACTGAAAGTCAAGCAGCTTTATTTATATCTAAAATACATAAGTGCTGTATTTTAATAAATTGTTTTGATTTTTCATGGTTACATTATGTAACAATTATTACTAGCTGAATACTGTTTAATATTATCTTCTGTGTAATTCTTTAAGGAGAACAAAAGTAGAAATAACTTGAGCTGGATGATGACACTTCTTTCTTCTGCAGAGCTGCTTTAGAGCAGAAAATTAATCAGTTATGAAATGAAGAGGCATTGTATTACTGATTTTGTGTTCACGTTCAAAACACATAGAATTGGGCGACTTCCTCCAGTGCCCATCGGATGCCATGATTTTCAAGGACTCCATAAAGACATGTTTAATGCATTTATTCATAATTAAGAGCATAGTTTGGGCCTTTGAAATAATGTGTTTACAGCAGTAGACTTGTAGTTATGTTAAACACCAGTGATCAGAGCTTTATACAGAATGTGCTTTAAAATAAAACCCCTCTTTGTATAGACATAACACAAATGATTGTGTGTTAAAGCACATTTGGAACTTTGGAAATCTGACCTGGTGCAATAGATGCAACAAATGTACTTTGATATCTACCAGTTTCATTGCTGTTTAATAATTTTAGCAGGGTGGGCTGTTGATTTTATGACCTCTCTTGCTGTTGGCTTTATTTCATCTGAAGCTCATGCAACGCTACTGCTCAATCACAAACACAGGCCTCTGATGTGCTCAGAATTATCTGATTTGATTTGTACAGCTCTTAAAATATGTTTCTGCAATCACTATCTTAGTAAATCTTCCCCAGTTGTGGGGTACAGTGGCCTCTTTTAATAATATTATAATTTTATGCTATGATAAAAAAATTTGCTTATAAATTTACATGTATTTTTCCAAATGACAGATTCACTGATGCATCATTATTCTGCACATCATTATTCTCATTTTCCCAACATACAATTAACAATTTTCTGTTGTGATTAGTGCTATCTTTTGCTTTCTTTCTTTCAGGAAATGTATATTGCATTTGTTTTAGTGATGTTCATCAATATCAGGTCTTGGTTATTTTAAATCGACAAAATTAATCAGTTGTTCAGTTCTCTAGTACATAAGTTAATTGAGGTAAGTTAATTGATTTAAAAGCTTTATTTATTTTTTTGTCTTTTATTTTTGTACAGTACACAGAATTTCTGTCATCATAACTTTCTGAAAGTTTAGCATAGTAATGCACATGGCACACTCTGTATGTGTATGTCTTTGTTTGCTTTTAAATTGTTTTGATTGGTGTTTATTTTGGTTTTACAATTTTTGTAAAGCACAGTGTTTACTGTTGCTGTACAAGTGCTGTTAAATTATTAATTACGATAAATCCAGAGGCAGACATTACTGGTGTTTTGACTTGACTTTTCTAGTGTCTGTATTTTGTTTAGTGTTTTGCTTTAGAAAACTGTACTTCACAACATTCAAAAGTATAATATTTTTACTGCATTTAAGTTTGTACTGCACTTTTTTATTTTAAATATAATTTAATTCTTAATTACATTGTAAACATATTACTTTTTTACTTGTACTCAAGTAAAGGTAATTCAAAGATTTACTTGAGTACAAAAAGTAGTACAATTTAAATATATATATATATATATATATATATATATATATATATATATATATATATATATATATATATATATATATATGATTAAAATATATACAAGTAAAAATATATGCAAGTTTTTTTTTTACTTTGGACACAATTCATTGTTTGACAGCACTAAAATAAAATTGTGTGTTTGGTCTTGGGGAGGTGGAGGGTTTCTAAAGTGCACTGCTACCGCTACCAAGTATTTATATACTGAGAAGTTAGCTCATTGGCTGCTTATTTAAAAATAAACCAGCTGCACCATGTGAATATAGATGTCATTATGTTATGAAATGAGATTTACATATCTAGTGTTTCATGACAGAACTTTGTATTTAAACTTGTGGTTTGTTTGTTGTTGTTCTTACTGATTTATTCAGCCCAGTCTCATGAAAATATGTATAAATAACACACCAAATGAAAATTAAAACTTGTGGAATTTATATACAAAAAATGGACTTATATATGACATGCATGTTTTTGGCGTACATACAAAAGTAATTTTTTTTTGGCATACTATATTTTTTACACATATTCATGAGATTTGGCAGATTGATTTGATCAAATCAAAACAACAAAAAAATTTACAGAGACAACATTTCTTAAATAAACAATTTATAGCTCACATTCAAAGTTGTCATATTATTTTTTCTTAAAAAAATACCCATCCATGCAACAACAATAAAGATAAAAGGATACTTTTCTTTCTTTTTATGCCAAATCTGTCGATCCGTGTTCCTCTCTTATGCGTTGCCACAACTGAAAGGTTTAATCACTTTAATCAATGACGCCAACATTTTAGGAATTACATATCCTTACTGTTCTTAAACGTAACTCGAGTACATTGCTCATTTATTATGAGGAAACACATCACACATGTGGCATTTGTTCTACACACATTTCCCTTCAGCGGTTACAGAAATTATTGGATGACTTTGTTAAACAGTTGTTAAACAAACACTCCTGGGTATCCCAGTTATGGCTATTGACCAAAATCACACATCTAAATACAGACACATCCCTACGGCACAACTCCGCACAGATGCCATGTTTTATAATGTCGATTTATTATTGGACAAGACGAATGAATTAAGTTAATATATTTGCTCAACTGCTACGACAGGCAGATACGATGTCTGTTTCCCAGAGAATGGAGGAAGTGTCCATTTTTGAGTAAAAGGATGACACCATAGTGCAATAAATGCTTCATCTAGACAAGAGAACATGCTGAAGGTGTCATGATGAGGAGACAATCTCCACTCGACTGCTGACGAGACTCACAAGGACAAACCTAGGAACAAATTTTGCTACATTTGCTGATGGTGGGCAGAATATCACTGCGTACACTTTTAGAAAAATAGGTACAATCACTGCCACTGTGGCGATACACTTTCAAAAGGCACTAATATATACCATTCAGATAATTTGTACACTTTAGGTTACAAATCTGTACATTTACAGTAAGGTACTAAAATGCACCTTTTATGGGTAAGTAAAGTACAAAGGTGTACTTTTGAAAAGGTACTGTCAAAGTGTCAGTTTTTGCACCTTTTTTTTCTTCAGAGTGTATTGGTGTAACTAAAAGACAACCCTTCGAAACAACTGAAACAAAAAATGAAACAAAATAAAAATCATGCTCTTGTAATGTGTTTATAATTTACAGTGCAGATGTACGTGAGCACTAAAATAAGCTTCTTAATCAGTCATTTTTTAACAAAAATATCTAAATATGCCTAAAACAAAACCAATTGGAAAAGGGAAATTGTATAAAATCCTAAGACTTGTTTATAAAAAAATATATATATATTTATCTTTTATTTATTTTTTAGCTTAACTTATAATCAAAGCTGTAAATGTTAATAATAAGTGTTAATACCTTACAAAATTTTGCTTTTCGAGATGTTTTGTTTTAAGAATGTTTAAATATTGTGACAGATTAAGAAAATTATTTATTTTTTTACAGTGAGGATTTTCTCTGCAATAATAACCACGTTACTGACAGGGAAAGACTTTGTAACACAAGGGTAATCTAAATTCAAGACTACAAATACACTATCCCACCAAAACCCCTACGACTGCTAAATCACAGAGGGTGGACCAACATAAACGTCAAAACTCTAACATGTAATGATTGCTTTAAATGTACATAGTAAGATAGCTACCAAAAAGCTCAAAATATAATAACAATAAAATAAAAAAGCATCATCTGACCAGTTAAATAGCTAAGCTGCGAATTCAACTATTGCCATAAGGCCAGATTCATCATCTTGTCATCAGAGAGTGGTTTAAAATATCCTTTAAATGCCCCTGACTCCTACAGTAAAGCTTTGACCAAATTCTGAGCTAGATTTACTCCCTTTTAAAGAAATATTGAGTGTTTATACAGAGAACATATTTCACACTCCCTTCACCCCCTCCCCACAAAATAAAAATCACAAGAAAAAACAACATTGCATGAAAATTAGTGCTGATCATGATTAATCATCTAAAACAAGGGTTTTTGTTAACATAATATATGTGTGTACTGTGTATATTTATTGTGTGTAAATATACACATGCATTTAAATATTTAAGAAAAATATGTTTATATATGAAATATAATAGAAATCATATGAATAGAAATATATACATTTAAATATGTTCAAAATAGTTACATAGTGTGTATTTATATATACATAATAAATATACAGAGTACACACACCTATATTCTGTAAACAAAAACTTTTTTTGGATAGGAATAATCACGATTAATCATTTGACAGCACTAATGATGATTTTTTTTTTTTAAATCTTTAAGATTTTTTTGTACAGTGACATTATTTTTATAGCTAAGCATATCTTCCCTATCATTCTCATTAAAACAGTATGATGTGAACAAATAATGAAACAGCATTTAAATTGCAAGTTACAATTCCTGATAGATAATGTGTGCCTGGATAATAGTATCAGTATAATTGTATAATCAGACAAATTTGCAGGAGAAATGCTTTCAGGCTATAATTTAATGTCACAAAAATCTTAAAGGTCCTAAGAACAGGCTTTGTTTATCCAATAAAAGATTTTTCTTTTTTTGATTTTGGGGTAAAATGTGACCTGGACTTTTTCTTCTTGAGATTCTCACATTTACACAAACACACACACAGAGACATGCTCTTTAGCAATGTCACACTCTAAGAGAGACCCTGACAGCTGACACAGCCTGAGTTCATAGTTCATTCCTGCAGTGCTTCAGCGGACCACATGGTGGCGATGAATCCATGTGACAAAACAAACTGAAACCATCTTCTAATGAGGGGAGGCCAGGAGCCATTTCTTTTGACAACAGAGACAAGACCTTTCATAGGTGGAGGTCACCTTCATTTCTTGTGTGCACCAATCTCTCATGGTTCAATCTCACCTTTAGGTTTGTGTCAATGTGCAATCTTTACAAACATCTTTTTGTCTCTATGAAAAGATGCTGGGTGTAGCTACTGGTTATCATCGCGGATTTCTTGCAAAATGTTGATGAGGCTCTCTAGTCCAAAGACGTATCCACGGTCAGGTCCATCGTGAACGGTTTGGTCATCGCGAAAGCCTTTGAAGGTGCTGTGGGCGAAGTCAATCATGCGCACATCCACGCTTAGTGTCTGTGGAGGCGTGTGGGGCTCTGGGGACGGTGGGCTCTCCACACAGCTCAGCTTCTCCGGCTCCGAGGCCCTCTGCCAGCCAGCGTCTGCAGACTCAGGGTCCTTGCCCTCATATATGATGAGTAGCGAGCTGGAGTAGAAGCGGTACGAGGCCTGACGCTCCAGCACAGCCTTCAGGCTGCATAGTTTGCTCAGGATGGGCTCGAAAAGGTCTTTGCGCAGCTGCGTCCCGTTGTGCATGAACTGAAAGAGTGCATGTCGAAATCCCTCGATGGAAAGACTGCGGCCATAGTACTTGTTCCTGCATAGATAGTGACCAGTGTCCATCTGGTAGACCTGCAGAGAAAACACAGGAGACATGGAGGTCTTAAATTTAAAATGGGTGCATAGATAGATAGATTGATTTTTCTTTAATTTTTCTAAACTTCTGCACAATACAATGGAAACCTTTAAAGGGGTCATGAACTGAGAAACCAAAATTCTCTTGTTCTTTTGACATATAGGAGGTAATTGTGCTATAAAAACATCCTGCAAGTTTCAAAACTCAAAACTTTCTTGTTAGTCTAAAAACATCTTATTCGGAATCATATTATCATTCAGATTAGTCATTTATTTTTACTTGTATTACTGTTATTGTGACATAAAGTTGTACACATTTACAAGCTTAACTTTTACAAAACTATACTGCCAAACTATATATAACATTGAGTGCAAAATTTTAAATATGATCAATGGAAACCTTTAATTTAATCCAAATTGCATTCTTTTGTGATTCATTGAAGTGCATACTGACTCACAAAACGTTTTTCACTTCATATTTTCAACAATGCATTTGTAACTTCCGTAATGTAATTTTATTGGCATTAATAACTGTAATCTAATTAAATAAATGTAAAATGTAATGCATTACATTACTGTGTTATCAGGAAAAGTAATCCCTAAACCTACCTGCTTCCTCCCACCTGAAACTGTTTAACTGTAAGTGTGTAAAACAGCATTCACTGCTATTGCTCCACTAAACATGTCTTAGGTCGAAGCCATACAGACCTGCATGCCACACACACGTACTCCTAATGTGGCAGATGTACTCTGCTCGCACTTCTTCATCTGGCGGGCAGCTTTCTCCTCTGATGCGTCGTCACCATGCTGCCGGGTGCCCATTTTCAGGTCCAAGATGCAGGGGTAGATGAAATGATGGACTACATTCTCCAGCAGTAGGAATTCTTGTGGAGGTTTTTAGTCAAGAATTATATAGAGGAACAGACGAAACATACATGCACAAGGATTTTATAAAATAAGGTAATAACAGCAGTCTACATTACACATATCACTGTATCACACATATCAGTTTCTTACACATTCTTACACCTAGATGTTGAATATTTATTCAGATGTTAAAATGCTTTTGAGAAACAATTAACAGGTCTCAGTTTCACTATTTTTATGCTCAGTTATGTTTTTTGGAAAATGCAAGCCCTGATGACAAATGGTGAAATGAAACCATGAAGCAGAAGAGTGACCTATATTTGATTTTCATCATGCATTTGTTGATGCTGAATAGTGTTAACAAGTGAAAAAGTTTAGGATTGAGTCCCTGTTTCAACCATAACTTTTTGGTTTTTGCTTTTAGTTGATCTAGGTGAAAGGTGAAAGTAATTAGACCCTCTTTAAATTATTTTATCTAAAAAGCAAACTATTCATTTAGGTAGCATATTAATGAAATGACAATTTCAGCATGCAGTTTCAAACAAATCAATATAGTTAACTTCTTTCCAGAAAGTAAAACCGAATTTCTGTATTGTTTTAGAGCAGGATACTGTAGAGTTTCCTGTCTTTAGACTCTGAGCGCATGCGACTGAGCTGTTGTTTGTGGCAGCGCAGACTCCAGGGGTTATGGCTGATCTTCTCTGAGCTCAGGCCACTGTTGCTGTCCAGCATCTGGAAGGGCACATCCGAATGCATCTGTAGGTCCAGACGAGGACTCTTCAACTCCTGCAGACTACACAGACACACTAATTACCAACAATGCATTGCAAATGTGACTGCTGAGGATGCTTTGTTATTGTGAAACTTCTTAAATTTTTATATTTGTATTTTATATTTGACAAATACACAAGTTTGATTCACACAGATATACTTTTTACTTTAAACTTTACAAAAAAGTGCAATGACTTCTCGAGTGTTCACAATTAATCGGGTTACCATATCACATTCAACAGTTTTTAAAATCAATTCACATTCCCTGACAGGATCATTATTATTGAACCATACAAAGAACTTCAGTTCATTTGCTTTCTTAAAATAATCAATACAAAGCATTGTTTTTTAGCATCGATATTAGAAATTGTCCTCAAAGATTCCCAAAGTTTCTTATTATTCATAGATCCAAAAAAAATGGTTAAACGCCTTTTTGCATTCCAGTAATAATATATTCAGAAACAAATACAATCAGAGGTTGTCTCTGTCACAATATATTTAAATCTGCATAATAAAATACTTGCCTTGTAAGCCTTCCTGATGTTATAAAATTTAGCCAGAATATTACTGTTCCTTTTCACACCCTTAACATACTGGAAGAGGTCTTGTAAGAATGACTCAAGTTTGAGCTGGTTAAAGTGACCCATGATAAGAACTGGAGCACCCAGGGATCCCTATAATTGTTTTTGAATACAGTCTGCTATGCATGAGGCAACTCTGAAAGCACTGCCATAAGGAGGGACGTACGCTGCAACACAATAAAATATTGCAGAACTCCCTTGGGAGGTAAAACTTAGGCAGAGGCATTCCGCATCAGGATTACAAGTCTCTTTCACAGTACTGTGTGCACCATTTCTTACTCATGTACACACAGACACATTCTCCTCTATTCTCTTTGCACAGATTGATAACGGTGTTTAATACCATTACACATGATCCAAAGATCTTCAGTTTAAAATATGGGTACCTATTTCATACAGATTAACTATAGCTAAGAAAAAGATTCCATCTTGTCATTTTGATACACAAGTGACTCACTTGTCATTGCTTTCGCTGTCATGAGCAGGTCTGTCCTCTTTGTGCTCGCTGCTGGAGCGGTGGAGGCTACGGCGAGAGTGTTTTCGGCGAGGCTGATCTCTTTCAGACAGCTCTTCATGGTCCAGCCCCTCGCTCTCTTCATATGGATATGCCACCAGATTGATGTAGCCATCAGAGTCTCCCTCAAAACACACCAGCACCACACCTACAACATCAACACTACTTAAAACTTGTGTATGCTAAGAATTCAACATAGAACAAAAAAGCTATAAAAACATTTACATTAAGTTCATATGAATTGCACATTATGACTCGAGACTCAATCTGTTACAGATCATGGACTAAATTATTGTTTCAATAGTAATTCTGCATTAATAACAATGTGATATTTTTGCTTCTTGTGGATTCACATAAAACAGAATATAGCAGCTAGTGAAAAGTGCTGAATAATCCCATCATGCCTTTGTGCTGAAGATCATTTTTAGTTCTGTGATGTGTCCGCAGTGATGTCAGCACAGCAACGCAAGCTCATGAATGAAGACTGCGATGATGCTAACGAGCTAATTCAGGAAGTGCTGTTTAATAGGCTTTACAGACCCACATCAGCAGCCTTGAGAAGACTTGGGCTGCACACACTGCTCTGCAGTCTCTGGAGCTTCTTTCAGGCATCTGCTCAGCCCGGCCTTTCATATTATGCATAAACAGCTAATGCTTTCAAAGCCGTATTTTTTAGGCAGAAGCAACTGATCTGTGACACAAAGACTAGACACAGTGCTTTAAGTAAGCCAAAAATAACATATTTAATTTCTAAATCACTACAGCGTTGTCAGGTAAGGCAAATTACAAGTTGCTTACAAAAGTTGCTTTCGAGGCTGCTATGGCAGGAAATAAAATAAAATAAAATTTTATTTGTCACATACACATACATTGTACAGTGAAATGTTTTTTACACTGCATGTCGTACCATGTATGTAGGCCATTCGGAGTCTGAACCAGAAAACACCCAGCACCTAATAACCGGGATTCCCATGTTCACCCCTCTTTCCCCAGATACTTGCCACTTACAATTGGACAACTACACTGGACAATATTGCACTAGTCACTTTACATTGGACATTCACACAGCCGCTTTACACTTTATAATTTATACTTTATTTTATTTTCTATTTTTTATACTTTGTACGCTTCTTTATATATATTTTTATATATATATATATATATATATATATATATATATATATATATATATATATATATATATATATATATATATTTATATTTATTTATTTTTTTTATCTATTCCGACGCTGGACGGTTGTAAAAAATATTTCACTGCATGTCATACCATGTATGTATGTGTATGTGACAAATAAAATTTGAATTTGAAATACAATGTTAGGATGTAAAATTGACGTACAATTATTTGTCAACAATTAAAGATCAGCCCAAAAGTGAATAAAACCTATGGAAGGATTTCATCATTGAGGTATTAGGATAATTGGAGTGGATCATTTTAAATCATCTGATTAACTGAAAGCCAATTTATGAAGAAAAATGAAAAAGTAAAAAAAAAGTGAAAAGACTGCTATTTAAATTTAAAGTCTGCATGTTTCTCTGTGATTGAGTGGCACATTTTCATCTACGACACATACTCAATTACGCCTTATGTTTGTGAGGTTTTCAGTGTCAGCTCTCTCATTATACGAACACACAAACTTCATTTCCAGAGCTGTTCTGAGAGCCAATTGACCAGCATTTCATCATTTCAATTGATTAAACTATTGTCACACAGAAAATGGTCTTCACTACAACCTACCGAAATGAAGGTCTGATTTAACTTGAAGAAATATATAATATTGCACTTCTAATAATAAGCATACTAAAACTTTATTTCTGAGGAGTATAGCACATTTTATTCCATGTTTTCATTTCATTACATTGTAAAATATTAATTACATTGCATTATTTGCACGTCTTCATTTGAGTACTACCATGATAATCATTTTGTAATTACACATCCAGAAAAATTAAGAGTCGATAATTATAAAAAACAAAAAGTTAATATGGTTCAATTATTGCAAAAAATATATAATCATTATAAAATGTTTTTGATGATGAAATTATAATAAATTACTGAAAAATGTAATTAAACCAATTAAACTGAATTAGGGAAAAACAAAATTGCAAACAACTGTCCAGTTATAAAACATTATTTCAGCATTTATTAAATAAAACAAGGGCCACTTTTACTGATTAAGAAGATGAACGCTTTGGGCAAACTGTAGAATTGAAATAAGTGGAAAGCATGTTTCCTTCTGAAAAGCTTTTTGTTTGCCAGCAATACTGACTGAAGATTAGCTAAAGAAATTATATGATTTTGGCAAGCCCTATAACTTCTGTAACATTTATCTTTAGAGTTTGTGCTCATCCCACTCTGTTGACATTTGAAAACAATGCCATGTGATTCATAAGGACAGGTCTATTTATAATCCTTGCACTGACTAGATGAGAAAAAATATCAAGCTTCAATGTTGCAAGGCCTGAAATAGTCAGTGGAAGTTACAGATGTCCGGCATGCATTTAGCCCCATCAAAACTCACAGGGAGAAGCGGTTTATATGGAAGGTATGCTCTGAATCTAGAACGTGAGATGTTTGGGGGTGAAGGTGAACACAGGACAGATGCAAAAACACATGAGTGTCACGCATACACATTTCCACCGCAGACAAATAATAGCAGCTCACACTGCCAATTATGGGCTGTCTGAACGACTCCATTTCATGCTTTAACTGAGCTTTATTATAAGTATGCAAATGTATTTTAAGACTACAACATAATTTACATGTCATCCCATATCTCAGAATGTGACCATAATCTTATAAGCATTAAAAAAAAAATCAGGTCCCAAAATAAATACAGCACGGAAGAACATTTACCAATTACTGCATCTGTTTTTTGTATTAAGACAATCTGTTTTCTTGTCTCCCCTCCTGGGATCACCACCTTAACATGGTGGAGGGGTTTGAGTGCCTGAATGACCCTAGGAGCTATGTTGTCCGGGCCTATATGCCCTTGGTAGGGTATCCCAAGACAAACAGGTCCTAGGTGACAAGCCAGACAAAGATGGGTCCAACCAACCAGAGTTTGCCCAACTAGTCCACATGTGTTTTGTGGATTTGGAGAAGGGATTCGACCGGGTTCCTTGCAGTGTCCTGTGGGGGGTGCTCTGGGAATGCTGGGTAAGGGTCCCATTGCTAAGGGCTTTCCGGTCCTTGTTTGATCAGAGCAGTAGCTTGGTTCGCATTGCCAGCAATAAGTCAGACTTGTTCCCAGTGCATGTTGGACACCAACAGGGCTGCCCTTATTCACCGGTCCTATTCATTATTTTTATGGACAGGATTTCTAGGCACAGCCAGGGGCTGAAGGGGGTTTGGTTTGGTGACCACAGGATATCATCTCTGCTTTTTGCGGATGATGTTGTCCTGTTGGCTGCATCTGGCTAGGACCTACAGTGTGCGCTGGGATGGTTTGCAGCTGAGTGTGAATCGGCTAGGATGGGCAAACTCCCAATGGAGGTGCTCCAGGCATGTCCCACCGAGAGGAGGCCCCAGGGAAGACCTAGGACACGCTAGAGAGACTATGTCTCGGCTGGCATGGGAGCACCTCGGTGTTCCCCCAGTAGAGCTGGAGGAAGTGTCTGGGGAGAGGGAAGTCTGGGCATCCCTGCTTAGACTGTTACCCCTGTGACCCAGCCCCGAATAAATGTCAGTAAATGGATGGATGGATGGATTGTAAGACAAAGATAATTTGCGAAAATGCGTATAATAAGCACACCAAACAGAAACAGAAAATCATTCCACTGAAGCGCACCTAAATGAGACCAGTTTGGCGCAGGGTGTTTAGTGCCGCGTGCACACTTCATTAAAAAAAGTTAATTTCAGTCTGATGTGACTTAACCACCCTCAACACAGAATATAAGGAATATGCCAAAAATAAACTAGCCACTAAAACACACTCAGCAAAACATTGTTAATGTTGTCAGCAAAAATATATTTTTTGGTCAACATTGCACCCCATTATTACAATATGGGTCATGTTTTCTCACCACTTTGTTTATTTTGTTATTGAGAGGAAAGCACACAGTACATATTTACATATTTAGCTAAATGCCACTCTCATTTGAGCTTTAAGCTCTTCGCTTACAGTAATCTGCTGCTTGCTTCTTTTTACCCCTAACTGAAAAACAAAAAACTGCAGATAGGAGAACTGTGGATGGGAGAGTGCAATTACAGCGCCACACTGGTAAAACTGTGTTATTGCAACGCCTTATATTACATCATATATATGTATATATATATATATATATATATATATATATATATATATATATATATATATATATAAAAAATATTGGTCAACAATTTTTCTTTCTCAAAGGTTTTGATAATGTCGACTTATTATTTCAGCACAAATGTGTTTAAAGAGGACCTTTGAATGCTTACGTCTGGAGTGAAAGGTCAGGTGGTTTTCATCAGTCTCTGGACTCTGGCTCTCCTCTGACATGACACTGATGTCATAAAATCCCTCCTCACTGCACCTGCTCCTCAGAGCTGTTTTGTGTCAACTATACCATAATAACGTTCCTGTTTCCTATGACAGATCACATATAGTCTAAGACTGGGTTCTATGCAGCAGACAGACCTCGCCATCTGACAGCAAACAGGCGTTACGATGAATAAGTGAGAACAGAGGCTGGGTGTCATGGAGCTGTACATGACACACAACAGGAGCATACGCGTGACAAAACAGGAAATGAGAAGACTTACTGTTTAAGATCTAATTTGACAGGTTTATGTCAGAATATCTTTGAGCAATTCTGAGAAGTGATGCATATTGTTTTTTAGAAACACTGAAACATCTTAAATCATAAAGCCAGCCAAAAATAATAATAATCAATCAAGTAACTTATTTAATAATCAACACGCATATAAAAACATTGCATATAAGTTGTATATAGACATTTATATTACACATAATGCAAGGTTTAAAAATGTTTATATCGTTTTAATTCATGTTTTTACAACTATTCATTTTTGAAATATTTAAATGCTGGATGTTTTTATGAATTTGTAACAAATATTTAATGCTTAGAAAAGGAAAAGGAAAGGAGGTGACTTGTGGCCAAGTATGGTGACCCAGAGTTTGGTGACACAGAGCAGTGAGTTGTGAACACAAACACACACATGCACGTGAGCGCACATGCACACAAACTGTGAAAACACACCTAGAGGAATGGGCAGCTAATGCTGTGGCGCCCAGGGAGCAGTTGGAGGTTTGGTGCCTTGCTCAAGGGTCTTACCTCAGTCATGGTATTCAGGGTGGAGAGAGCTTAACCAAGTTTTGTACAAGAAATAGATGCTGACCGACAAAACAGAGAAGCACTAACTCTAAAAAACTTCAAACCCTTCACTCTATTGCTGACATATAGCATGTTGTGCATCTGTAGTTGCACATTGAGGAGGTTGACATATACCACCGTTGCACATTGGTCATATAGAGACATATAAGATACACCTTTTGCAATCTTACCCCCTTTCCTGACCTGACTGTATCAAAATGAAGTTAATAAATTCCAAAATTCCGGACACTGCAGTTTTTACAGCATATTTTTAGACCTAAAAAGAGTGTGCAATGCATCTAGATCATCAGTCTTACCTTTATACTCAGGGGTGAACTCCTTCATCTCCGGTGGCAGGGACTCGTAAAAACGTTGCTCACGGCTGATGAGTGGCTTGCAGACAGTGTGGTCGTCGTAACGCATCATGCTGGTGTGGCCGCCCACCTGGTGAATGAACGGCTCCAGGGGGACCCCAGCGCGACTGCCCTGCCCCTGGCTGGCGCTGTGCTTGCCCGCCTCCATAGTGTGCGGGACACACATGGCGTTGGAGGGCCGCGTGGAGCTGGGGGCATGGGCTCGGGCGCGCAGGCCTGGCGAGCGCGGGGTGCACGGGGGCGGCTGAGAGCGCACGCTGCCGCCGGGAGGGGGAGGAGCCAGCACGCTGAGCGCTGGGATGGTCAAGAGCGCCGCGAGCGCTGGGGAAGATCCTTACTACTGCCTTCTAAAGGAGGAGAAGGAGAAAGATCCCAATTTAGATTCTAATGAAATAGAGACTGACCAAAACATACCTAGTAGCATCAAATATGGAAGTGACCGTACTTGCTTGCAAGAACATTTAAAGTTCGGGTATCAGTCTTTTTGTAAAGAATTTAAAAGAAAGGAATATGCTGCTCTTTTTAACATTTTATTCTGAAAAAAGTATCACAGCTTCAACCTTGATAAGAAATCAGCATATTAGAATAATTCTGACAGATCATTTGAAAATTCAGTTTTGCCTCAAAGGAATAAATTATAATATAAAGTATAATAAAATAGAAAAATATTTATTTAAACTAAGAATATTTCACAATATATTTTTTCTCTATTATTGGTAAAATAAATGCAGCCTTGATGAGCAAAGCACACTTCTTTAAACAACTTTAAAAAATCTGATTAATCCCAAACTTTTGAACAGAAGTGTATGTGTGTTGGCTAAAGTTTGCTAGTGAATAAAAGCCTACATTTTTAGAATCTAAATCTGGGCATAATGTAAAACAATAATGTCTCTTCAGAACACTTGGATTAAACCACTTAATTCATATGGTTTAATCCAATGGTTCTTAATCCATTACTTTATGACCAACATTTCACTTTTTGTAAAGTTCAGTTTAATTCCAGGTCGTTGACACAAGCTTTGTTGTAATTTCTTTCTAGGAATTATTGAACACTGAATTTTTTAAGTCTCTCTGCAACCCATCTTACAGGTGCGGTTTTATTTGTGGCAGCTCAGCTATGTATATAGTGACTTGCCCTGCGTCCCAATGTGCATACCTATATACCCATATCCACCCTATCTGCTCTAAATAGTATTGAAAATTACTTATATTACATAGAAATTAGGATGGATAGTATGCACATCGCAGGTTTGGAGAAGTTGTTTCTTTGCCTGACCTCTGCCAAATGAAAAATTAACCGGGGAAAAAAATATTGCATCAAAAAAAAAAAAAAAAAGAGTTTCAAAACACACCCACCAACCGCCTCAAAGATTTTAAAGTTTTTTTAAGGTTTTTTTTTAAATGAACTCCCCAGGGAATGTTTGCTTTGGTGAAACAATTCGAACTGCCACAATAAACTTAAAACAAACTTTGTTTTGACCTAAATTTTGTTTGAAATTACACCAATTCAGTCTGTTCTTTGATTTTGTTTGAAGTATATAGGGGCCTTAACAGGTCATTTACTTTGCAAGACTTCCATTCCATTTCATTAGTATACAGTATATCAGATTTTTCCTGTCCATTCTGCTGTCAATAACTGCATCTTCAGATTCAATCCTGCATATAAATATGGTCACCAATCCAGACATGAAATTCTGACCAACTTCAACACCTCAGATTGGTCATTGTGTTCACACGCTCAACAGACATGTCTGTGATAGGCTACAATGGGCTAAAAGTCACAAAGAATTACTTGAGAGTACATATATAATTACAGATTTTACATTTTTGGACGAACAGTTTAATTGACATAAAATAACAGCTTAAACTGCCTGGATAATAATTGAACCACAGACCGCCTAAACAAAACAAATAGAGGTTTATGACGTTCCATTACTGCATTCCGAGAGCGCTTCCCAGAATGTTGTGCAATCCTAGAAACTCAGCTAGAATCTGCTCATTTTAGAGCCTTTATTACATTAACCCAGAGTCCCTGAGTCCCATCAGCTCAAAGACACATGGAGCGGCACCCATCTGTAACAATGCCTTCAATCTAATCCTCATTTTAACTAACACACACATTCAGCTCTCATCAACCATTACAAAAACAGACAGTTGAGTGTTTCACATGCCCTAAAAATTAAAGTTATCTTTGAAGTCTAAATGCAACGAGTCTTATGCCTCAGGAAGGCTGAGCTGCCATCGAATGCCTCATTCAGATTAAAAGATCCTTAACTGAAGTATTGATCCAGCAGTGCTAAACATGCATTCCAGGCATTCGTGATACAGCCCTGCTGGACATGTTTGAGTGTGTATTCTCACTGTCAGCTTTAGCTCCTCTATCGTTTTGGAAGTCAATGCGCTCGCACCTGCTAGAGACAGATGAGTTCATCTGCTAGACAGATAAGTTCATTTGAAAACAACAACATGGTGTTTTTCTTGTATTTTGCTGAGCAGCTGTTGGGTGTCACTCTAATATAAGGGATGTACATTTTAACCTGTTAATCGTTAAACGGCCTCTAAGAATTTTAACCAGTTATTACAATCAGTTAAACGGTTTAAAAAGTCATTTATTTCAGTAATTTATCTAATTATTTAAAAGGGTTTACTGCATGGTTAAAATATGCTACTTATACTCATGAAACCATTACAAATTTTAATGCAATATATGATTCTTCATTACATATAATTACTGTGCTGTTTATGTCTATCTTTAGTGTGTCCCATGTCTGGTCTTTTTTCCCATGTCCAATTTACAGGCTTCATAACACTTCCACACGCAATGACAATTTGGGAAATTACTGTAATCCAGTCTGTTTATATCAGGAACATCCAAGATCATCCAAAATGTTTGTTATGTGTCAAGCATAGGCTGCGCAACACACAAGTCACGCACTATTATTTTGTGATATAATAACCGCTTAGCAAATAAAAACAGGCACTATTGACACTATTACATAATATTCACATATGACACTGGTATTTGTTGGTTTTTGTATCAAATCAAACTATATTTTATGTTTCTTTCTTACATGCACTGATAAATTAGCCATTGTCAGGGTTCAAAGCTCTCATAATAATTACCGTAGAAAACAGAATGTATTTAGATAGAGGGTAGTAGGTGGAGGTGTACAGTACTATCAGGGATGTGATCATTTGCACTCTTTCTCAATGTTGTATTTTGACAAATGCATACTTAAATAAAATGTGCAAAAACAACACTACAATAATACCAACTGCAAAGTGAAATACTTTCACTAAAAAGTATAAGCATAAAACACCAAGAACTCCAAGTATGCTGTTGTTTCTTGCTGGCCTACTAATAAGCTGCTAATTGGAAATGCTGGAACTCATTACTGATCAAAGCCATTCAAGGAAAGTAGAACAAATCTACAGAACGCCTCAGGCTTCTCAATGGGACACGAGGGAGAGTGACCCGATTTATAATACTTTCTATGCTCTACACAAGCCACACAAACTGATGACAAAAAGGTGCTGTTTCAGAACAGCATTTCTTAACATAAACTCACATATCTGCTAAGGCCTGTCAGGATAACTGCTTTTTGTTGGGATATATCCGAACATTGCATGCAAAAAAAAAAAAATGTGTCAAAATCAAATCTTTAACAAAAAAATGGAAAATTAACAAGATACTTTTAGTAAGTTTATTTTCAATTAAGTTACAAAAATAAACATGTTTGACTAAGAGTTTACTTATACAGCGAGTTAAGACTCATTTAACTATATCAGCATCCACATCATCAGACAATAACATTCTGTTTATGTTTAAAAATTCAAAAAAATATATCTATTTTTTTAACCAAAAAACCTTGAGAGTCTCCAAACTTGCAACCAGCAAGTCTAAATACACACTGCAACGTTTGGGAGTGACAGCTGCTTTAAAGATGTGAGATGTTGTACAATGTGTACTAGGGGTTGTGCTGACTTAAGCCCGTTCACACCAAGCACGATAACTATAAAGATAACGATAACTATATTTGCATCCACACCAGCGAATATAAATGGATCGGATGGATTCTGATTGGCCATCATTCATCAGCTGGAAAAAATCTCCCCATAATCCCCCTCTATACCAGTGTGGCTTAAGGACTGAACCTTTTTTTAAACATAAAAAAAAATCAAGTATAACATCAGAGGCAACCAAAATACTTTTTTGAAAATTCATTATCTACTCTAATGATATATCCTGGAGGTGGATAGAGGGGAGATATAATTACTTTTCTCCTTTAAGTAGTAGAGTTATATTATTATTGTTTTTATTAAATAATAAAATTGCATGTATGAGCTTTAAAGTTATCTATCATTTAGTGTGCTCTTACCCCCATTTAAATATAGAAAACATGCACAACAGTTTCTGAAATTACAATAAAACCTAATTTACATGATTTTTACAAAATTTTCTCACTTAATTTTAACCTGATGAAAAGTAAAAATATTTTTTTAGATGGCATCTGAATGGCACTGGTTGTAACAAATGCTTCATTTGTAATGGCTTTTATTGTTTTTGTGTCATAGCTCCAGGACACAGAATCCCACTCAGGGCTTAATTTCATAACTCTGTTATGAAGATTTGTGAAATAATATTAAATAAACCTGGAAATTGCTGTTTCAAAATGTCAGTTTTTAAATTAGGCCTACAAACCCTAAGAAATCATTTAAACTAAGCATACAAATTAAGCACTGAACATGTTATGGAAAGGGGTGTAACATTTCTGTCACATGCTTACAGTATTTGGCCAATCACAATACACTAGACAGGAGAGCTCTGATTGGCCAGCTCACTTTTTTAGAATGTTCTAAATTCTTCTTTTTTAGTAGCATCATATGATGCTTTTAAGGTAATCAAAAGTGTTTGCAAAGTTTTCAAGGTTAAAGATCATTAAAAGTGCCAAATATCAGTTGATGTGTCAGTAAACCACTTGATTTAAGCATTTAAAATTGACTGTCTCTCTCTTCTACCAGCAGAGATCAACAATTTTAGATTTTAAAATTTTGCACTTTCATATTTTATTTTCTGTCTAATCAGAAGCTATGAAGCCTCCCAAACAAAATATTTATTAAAAACACAAAGATCAGGTCTGCAGATGTAAACATCCACAACTCCTCCACAAAGTCAAATTCATACAGGTCTGATGTGACATGAGGCAGAATTTTCTCTTTCCCTTTAAATACATAGCACATCAAAACCAAACAGTATTTCTTACAGAACAACTAGGGAACTTAAAAGGCTGGCTCATCTGCCAAGTGTTGTTTGGAAAGAGACTCACAAACAACATTAATCTGCTCTGAAGAGTTTCTGCTGTGCCTGAATGAAAACTGTCCCCACAGTAAATGAGATTTGGAGTGCTGGTCTGCTTACATCACTCATCTCTGTATCAGTACAAGCATCAGCTTTAGTGGCTATTTAAGAGCACATCACTCAACTAAGCATTCATTCACTTTGTTTTCTGCTTTATTTACGAAAACCTCTTCTTTAAAGGGCTGTGTACCAATTATTAAACATGAGAAAAAATTACATAAAAGCACTTCAAAGTCAAACTATGCCCTAATCTTAATATCATTTGACCTTGATCCAGTGATCGAGTGAGTTATAATCAGCTTTGATTTTTTTACGATTAAAGACGTATTGTATAACTTAAGGAACGCTTCGGCTGCGAAGAATCAAACTGCAGCAATATTTGTAAAGATCACAAGACTGAAATTTTGTATAGCCATAGAGAAAACGAGTTATCACATCAGCCAGTCAAAACACCTGCGAACAGCAGAGTGCATACACACTCATTCTTATTTATAAATATTAAGCGGCAAAAAGATTATTTAAACATACATTACACGTGTCCCTGTGTTAATTAATGGCGCAGATTTTGTGTACTACTGTACTGAAGCGCAAGTGGTGGTTTAAACATCTGCCGTTTCACTATGACTATACTAAGCATTTCATAGTTTAATTTAAGTAACTATCCTCATATCAAATACATAGAAATGTAAAGGTATTCAAGGCAACCCATCAAAATTAAAGTTTGGTTTATTTCTTCAATGTTTTTAATTTTAATATTAAAGCTATTTATTTATTTTTTTTAAAAAGGAATCTGTTAAATTTTCATCAATAATCGGATAAATTAAATGAATGTTTTGTGCATTCAAATTTGTAAATACTCAACAGAAAATTTATGAGGTGAAAAGAAAAATCATAGGGATATGGTAAAAATAAATGAAACTTGAAACTATAAAAATATACTTTCAAATAAAAAAAAACATGTTAAAAACACAAAGTGTGGTAAAGGTTAAGAAAAAAAACATTTGACAGGGCCCTAAAGTTATTTTGTTAAACCTTTAATAAATTGATATTAAATTAGGTTTTTGTTATTCTAATTGATTAGACGTGGTTTTTGATTAATAAAAATTGATCTAACCATTAACACTCCACCACCCTCCCAAAAAAATGCCAAAAGCCTAACGGAAACACTGATAAATCAAGAAAATTAATGAAAAACTGCAATATGTAGCCTATGCAGAGTTTCATCTTATTTTTGTGCAGCACTAATGCAGTTCGCTGCATTAGCTTGCACCTATATTTAATCACATCACGTCATAGTCAGGCATAATTTATTATGTCTCTGATTATTCAGCCGAAAACCAAAAGCTTTTTTTTTTTTTTCTCGGTTGCCACACATTTGGTGCATTCCTCAACATGCTCAACATATTTGTGCTGTACCACATCCTGTATGTTATTTCCATGTCTGTGGTTAAGTATATATATATAAAAGGTGTATAAAAGTTTCTCAGAAAAAAAATCTTTTTTTTTTTTATTAACGTATCCATGTACAATTATACAAAAATGAATTTTAGATATTAATACATTCCTAAAAACTACAATGTCCATTCTTTTTGGCATATTAAATAGTTAGTTTAGCCAAAAATGAAAATTCTTAATACATTCCTTGCTTGTTCCGAGTACACATTAGTATATAGTACTTGCAGCTCTAATATTTATGTAACAACTCACTGAATAGTATGTGCAAGTACAAATGTGCAACTGGACAGCACTTTTTGGTAAAGATAGTGTTACACTTTATATTAATCAATCAATTTTATTTATATAGCAATATTAACCATACAGATTGTGTCAGAGCACTGAACAGTATAGGAGATAAGGAGAATCGAGTGATAGTAATATAATGGCAAGATTAAGCATTTAACTTTTTTTTACATGCCAAGACGGTCTTTGTAATCAAATTGCAGATAATCACTAGAAATTAATTGTCCCAAACTAAGCAAGCCAAACACAGCAAGCCAAACACAGCGGCAAGGAACCAAAACCCCATCCGTGACAGAAAACCCCCCCAAAAAAAACAAAAAAAAAAAAAAAAAAAAAACCTTTTTCAGTTCCTATGGATTTACTATGTAATTACTCTGAAGTTACATAGCATTAAGCTTAAGTTAGGCTTTACTTTAAATTGCGATTGGTATCCAGAATGTTACAGTTCCTGAGGAGCTTGAGGAGTTCCTGAGTACCATGTAAGTACACTGTGGGTATAACAGTGGTGCACCAACTCCAACTCCTCCCACTTTACATATACCTAATTTCCAACCCTGGATCCCATCTCCACCTCTTGGATCAAATAATTACAATTACTTTTATTGTTGTTACAAAATGCAGTTATATAAGTCCTTTTACACAAGTACTTAGTGAAGCGAAAAGTGTCCTGTTACACATATGTACATGTTACACACACCACTCTGAAGGTTGCTTTATGTGTGTAGTTACAGAAATATTACAGTGTTAGATATTATGTACCAGTGTGTAATTGCACTGTGTTTACACACTACATACAAATCTTGTTACTATGTAAGAACACAAGAATTAGGGTCACTTTATATTAAGTGGGACAAGGCAATCTCACAGATGAAGTATGTAGCTTCTGCACAATATTATCATGTATGGGTGGGTGGGGGCAAGAGAGAGAGACTCTCTGTACTTGTCAGCCTTGTCAGTCAAGGTGAAAATCTATTATTTATTATTATTTTCTCTTTCCATTTATTTATTATTATTGCTATTGTTCTTATTATATGTTTATACATTAATAGAATGAGGCTATAAAATCCAATAATTTACCTTAATTAGACATAATTAGTTACCTTTACTTAGTTGTTATACTAGGATTTATGAAGTTATTAAGTTTTGAGTTGGTATATAGGTATATAGACCCCAGATATGTACAGAAATGCCCTTTTTTTCTTTCTGTAAAATATGCAAATATTCAGAAATGAATGTCAGCTACAAGCCACATGCTAGTGTAACTTGCCTCTAACTGAAGAATTATTTTTCATATTTAGCCTTCTCTGAACATCTCTTATCTCTTTATTTTAAGCTGTTATACCCAGCAAGAAGGGCAGTTTTTGACTCCATAATGACTGTGCTACACTTTATTTACACACCTGTAACCACTATGTATTTTTTTCTTCATCTTTTTTTTTGTCTTTAAGAGATGATTTAAGAGAAAAGTTCACATCCTACAACCCCTAAAGTGTATGTTGTTACCTTAATTGTATTCAATATTGTAAAATAAACAATGTGAATGACTTCTTTATTGGAACGCTGACAAATATTTCTACTGTATTTTTTTTATGTTTTAAATCTTTTAAACTTATTTTACTACTATTTACTAGAAATCACTTAAATAGGACCTGCCTGACAAAGAAAGGTAGACAAAAATCCTCAAAAGATACACATAATTTGAAGATCCAAAGAAATTCAGAAACAAATGAGAAAGAATCAGTCTGGAAAAGGTTATAAAGCCATTTCTAAAGCTTTGAGATGCCATCATAAGAAACCACTTGCTGAGCAAAAAGAACAACGTGCAAATCCCAATACTATTTTATACCCATTCCCCTACCCTTTCCTTGTGTCCCTTAAAACAGAGTGTCAACCAAATCTACCAAACCAGTCTACCAAATATCCTGAAGGACAATGTCCAGTCATCTGTTCGTGACCTCAAGCTGAAGAGAACTTGAGTTCTGCAGCAGGGCAATGATCCAAAACACACAAGTCCACTTCTGAATGACTAAAGAAAAAAAAAACCTGATGAGTGGGCCAAAATTCCTCCACAACACTGTAACAGATTCAGTGCAGGTTATTGCAAAAACTCTTGATGGCACTTGTTGCTACTAAGGGTGGCCCAACCAGTTATTAGGTTTAGGGGGCAAGCACTTTTTTGTTGTTATAAGAAACATTTTTATCATTCATTTGTAACTCCCATTTGTAACTTAAAAACAAGTATTAATATAATTTACATATAGCACATCAATTCAAAATATTAGGTTGAGCATCCATTAATATCAATAATATAATAAATCACTGTGTTGTAAACAGCGAAACCCAAGCACTCAGTTAAAGTGTTTCAATCTAGATTAGTAAAAATGCATCTGTGCTAGACTTATTCTCAGCCTCTAACTCAATCACTAGCGAGTCAAATTATTTTTTAGTAGCCAGTGGCTAACAATTAACACCATTATTTAGTTGCCCAGAGCACAATGTAGTTGCAAATGATTTACTCTAACTGAAGATGGCTGTCAATTTCCACTTACTGAATACAGGCTTAGATCCAGAAGAAAAACAGAGGATGCAGTTATGTCCATTTAGGATCAGAGTCCACTTTCTGCATGTTTCTGCATGCATCGCAAGGGGTTACTTCAGTCAGACATATCAGCTCTCATTCCAAAACACACAGCCACAGCATCAGTGTCTGGACAGAAAAGACGTCTCAAGGACGGATCTGCTTTTAGACGTTAGTGGGAGTGGTTGAGGCTGAGGAAGCTGGATAGGGAGGAGACTGAGACAGCGTGAAAGTGAGAGACAGGTGACCCCACTAAGCCTCTTTGACTGGCCACCTGAGCGTTTGCTGCTGGCTGCAGGCCACCATAGGGTTAATTTTAGTTCTCGTCATGCCAGGATTACAAGGACAAAGTATGAATCAGGGGTGCGATCAAAGGCTGGGAAGATTATCATGGAGCTAAAGGAGGTATGAGGGATCAGAACCACTCTTTTTTTTTTACTAGTGTTCACATCACAGCATACAGCTCTGTTAGAGGAATATAATATAATGACTCTTGGCATGCAATTCTGGGGAAATCTTTTTTGCTAATAAAACTTCTAAACGTGATTTCAATCCTTTGACTTTATCTTTATATTTGTGTGTGTACAATGCACGTATTGTGTACATGTTTTTACATTGTACTTGTATTTTTAAAAATACCTATATGTAAATACATCTGTAATTAATTTTAGTACTTACATTTCTAATTCATCCCTTACACCTTAACCCACCCTTAAACTTACCCACACCATCCCTAACCTTACCTGTATACCCACCTCAACAGCAGAAAATTGAAATGCAATACAAAATTAACAAAATTAGTACATTGTGTTTATTTTTTGATTTAAGTAGTAGTTAAGGCCACCTAATATAAAGTGTGATCCACAGTTAAAATTGCTTTGTCTACTTCTTTTAAAAAGGCTGCTTAGACATAAACATGGGTAATCAGTGCAGGTTCCACTGCATAGAAAGCATGAAAGGCCCTCCAAAGAGCTCACTAAGCCATGGTTGGGGGGCCCGACATGTGACTAAATTAGTTACAAATGCATGTGTATAAAAATAGTCCTGTAGCATCAATACCAATTTACATAAGATGCAAGTAGTGCTAGGTCCCAATGTGAAGAACTTAAGGCTGTAGAAGCCATTTATTGTTATTAAAGGTTTTGCTTAGTCTTATGCTTTCTTAGTGTGCTCCTACTAGATGTGATAAGGGAAAGCTGGGTATTAACCCAGATTTTCCGATCCAGAAGAGTACATACGATAAACTGTCAATGATTGCGAGTACCGTGAAATAAGAACACTTTTGTGTGACTTTCAAAGCCTTTTAAGTGCAGTTTTTTGTGTTTTTGTTTTCATATTGCTATTTTATCCAAACATCACATCAAGCATTGTGTTCATTTATCCCTGCATATTAATATTGTTTAAAAAAAAAAAAAAAAAAAAAAAAATATATATATATATATATATATATATATATATATATATATATATTATAATATCAGGTGTTTTTGATGGTTTATTATTGACGGCTATAAGTGGGGCGGCAATGAGAGTTCAGAATGAACAGCCGATAGAAACTTGCAAAGTTTAAGAAGCACTGAGGATTTTTGAGAGTTTGAGGTTGACAACATTTCAAGACAGCTGAAACCTACCGATCATCCATAGTGACCCAATCTAGGCTGATTATATATCTAAGGAATGGTGGAAGTGCTAGTCTGGTGGAACTCACATTTCTCCGCTTTGGTGTACAGCTGGTGTTGAATAAGGCGGGACAACCACAGCTCTGACGTTAGGAATGTAATCAGATTTTTTTAATAGATCAAGATGTCATCAATGTACATGTACAACTATCCAGCATGTCACAGAACACATTGTTCATGAAAGATTGAAATACTGAAGGACTATTCACGAGGGCAAACAGCAAAACCAAGTAATTGCAGTGCCCACTATTGGTGGAAAAGGCAGTTTTCCACTCGTCACCATCCTGGATCCGAATCAGATTATAAGCATTGTGAAGGTTGAGTTTGGTGAAGTATTTGGCCTGATGAAGCTGTTTGAGGGCAGCGGGTACTAGAGGCAATGGGTAATGGAACTTGACCATGATTTCATTGAGGCCCTAGTGATCAATGGAGGTTCTCAAGCCGCCATCCTTCTTTTTCACAAAGAAGAATCCCGCCAAGGCGGGTGATGTTGAAGGTCAAATAAATCCTTTTGCCATCTCCTCCTCTATTGCATGATCTATTCAAGGTTCCATGATATCTGAGAATTATGGTTTTGCAGCCAGGGGGAGGCCAAGAACGAGTGGGTGACGAGGTGGGTGAAAGGCATAAAACTTTATAGAGTGCTTCCATGGGGGGTTCCATGGCTGTCTCCCAGGAGGCCGGCTGTCTAGCACCTCCCACTGTCAAGAAGTGACAGGAGGTTAGTCTGATCTTATGCAGTTTAAAAAAAAAAAAAAAAAGGCAGTAGACATAATTCTACACAAATTACCAGCAGCTTCTGAGACTACAAATGCAACAGCAGGCATAACTCCTCCCATTAAATTTAACTGTACAGGTAACGTGAAGCTAGAGGAGCTGGCCAAAGAAAAGGTCATGGATCTCACTGAATGGGCCTCAGTGGTGCAAATCGGGCAGGAAGCCTTGATATGTCCAGCCTAGCCACAATACAAGCATAGGTGATTCTGGATTCTGCATTCTTGTTCTTCGGGGGTGAGGTGAGTGGCAGCCAATTGCATAGGTTCCACAGCAGTGCCCTCCACAGGAAGGGAGACTGAAGTTCGACTAGTGCATCAAGAACGGATGAAATTGTCAACATGAATTCCTCCCCTAATCTGGACAGGCCAGTTCGGATTAGATTTCCATGGATAATCACTTAAAAAAGTAATTTTAAAGTGTTCCCCACTCCCCCACGTGTACCCACGAAAGATTCTCTGCCCTGTCTGAGTAGCCGCAGTTTAAAGTTTAGCTCGGGTGTTTAAACACTTTCCAGAATAGCTGCAAGAAGTTTGGGAAAGTGGGGAAGGTGGAGTCGTCGCCCAGTCAAGTGCTCTTCTGGTTAGCAGAGAGCAAACAAACACAATGCTACTCCCCTCACTTGGATATAAGGTTGGTTGCTGTTCAACAAACAAAGAATACTGGAGCAGAAATCCCTTGCACTTGGCCGTTGAATGGCCTTCGCTGTTGAATTTTTAAGGGAAAGGGGGTTCACCATGGGAGCGGTTGGAGCGTTCTCCGTCTCTGGGGCTGGGGAAGCAGGTAAGCGGAAGTTCTAGAGTGCCTGTGCAAGCTCCTCAGTTAAGGTGGTGAGCCGCTCCAGCTGATGTTGGTGGTTTGCAAGGCAAGTGGCTTGGGCTGACAGCTGTGTCAAGAACTGTATGATCGCTGCTGAATCACTAGTTGGCAAAGTCTTCTGTAAAGAAGTACTAGGCAGAGAGGGATTTATCAGAAGGTAGGCAAACAGTCCAAGGCAACAGATATAGACACACACACTGGTAGAATGCTCAGAAATGACAGCTGTGGCAAATCAAGTCTTTGCAAACAGTTTCAGCTTGGGTCTGGCTTTTATGTGTGAGTGTAATCAGTATATGGGAGTGGTAATGAGGTGTGATCAGTCCCAGGTACGAGGCATTATGGGTAATGGAGTTGACCGGTTAATACTCTGGTGAGGCCTCTGATGATCTGGAGGAGGAGGATCCATTGTAACAGGTTTCATGCTTTCATTAACAAAAACATTCTTACTTCAAGTTCACTGAAGGTGGATAAATAATGACAACAATGTTTTTTTAAGAACCTATAGGACATTTATTTAGGTTATTTATTCTTTAAATTCAAACACAAGTTCACACTGCACTGACAGATGGCAACAGACATGTTCAGTGTTGCACTTGTTTTTTTTCCCCTGCTGAACATGTTGAATCACTATTTGTGGGCTCTTGGAGTGACTGTTCCAAGTCAGCTGTCGGATTTGGTCTGCATATGTTTGTGTGCTGTGAACTGGCCTTTATACTACCTCCAAAGTACATCTGACCTGCCTTGACCTCAAACAAGCCGAATAGCACAAGGATTACCACTTATTTTTTTATTGAACTTCCAAAATAACTGCATCAAGATGTACATTGTTATAGTGATAGAATTGCTCAGATTGTGAGATGAGATTTAGTCACAATGCTCATCTTAACCAGCACACTTTCAGACCTAAGATCCACAAGCCTTACTTTTGCTATGCAAAGAGCTGATGCAAACTTATCAGAACAAAAATAGCACCATTTTAAATTTAGGTTTTCCTCTCTAATTAGATCACCAACAACAAAAAATTAACCATGTTATTTTTTCTCCCTTTCTGTAATTTCTACATATTTAATTAGCTATTAGAAATTATTAGAATTATAAATGTATAATAGATATATATACATACTCAACACAACTGTCACACACACACACCTTAAGCAACTAACTCTACTTACAGTATTGTACTAAAAAAAATGCAGCTATTAACTCCACTAAACACACGTAGCTGCTTGAAAACTGCTAAAATGCCAACATACATTCCACATTCAATGAATAAAAATCCTCTCAGACAAGTGAATTAATGAACATATCAACTTACAGGTGATGGCCATGTCATGACATGAAGGGTTCGAATTTTACACTCCTTGTATATCAGATTTCTAGATATCTGACTGACTGGCTCGAAAAGTATCAATAATGCAGAACCAAGGATTGTTTATTCCAGAAACCAGCTTGTTTCATTGCTTTTAAATTTTCATCTCACACTGCAGCAGCTGTGGACATCTTATGTTCATTATGAAGTGAGTGCTGTGTGATCTCTCACTGTAGCTATGATCAGCACTGTAAAAAGTAACAGTACTTGGCTATCAAGTCAAAACTTCAATTTTACATATGTAAGGATATCAGCCTTATAACAGTAGTAGTACAAGTAGTACCAAGTAATACTGTTCAAATGCTACTGTATTTGTGTGCCTGTGAAGAGCATCAAAGGTTTCAATTAAGTGTTTTTGCAGCGCTGAGCTCTGTAGACAATCACAGATTTGTTTGTTGAGCATGTAAATGCATAGCACTTGCATATTATTGCTCTTTTGTTAACTGTGATTGCATCCACTCTTGCACATAGTTTAGCTATTACCAGCAAGGTATAAATATAATGTGAATACGAGATTTAGACTACAGACAGATTTCAATTATAACAGCTGTTTTTTAAGTGAGCTTGTTCTGCATCTGAACTCAACTGATATCAGCCTGATTGGTTTTGAGTGAGCGTCATTGTACACTTTCTGTATATAACCCATTCATAATTTAAACAAATGGGTTTTTTCTAAGTAGTACACACTGCAAGGTTTCAGGAGTGACGACAGTATTAAAATATGGTATTGAATCTGAAATTACAATGTTTTAACATAGCAACAGACACAATCTGATGCTGATCTCTCTTGGAATGTAAAAGTCTACATTTTTCTCATCCAAACTTTTTGGATGACCTCAATGTCAATCACTTTTACACACTGCTTCCAAAATTTCTTATTTCGACAGGAAAGGATGATGAATACGGAAAAAAATATACTATTTGTATAACCACAGTCTTACCACATATACCATGGTTAAACTATGCCCAGCAGGCACACAACATCATAAGATATTGATAATTCCATCTCAGAAATATAATTATGACCTATGCTCTAAACGTCAAATGCAGAAATGTTAATTCATGCGTTTATCACCTCGAGGTTAGATTATTGTTATACTTTATTGGGTGGTTGTTCTGTACGCTTGATAAACAAACTTCAGCTGGTCCAAAACGCAGCATCTAGAGTTCTTACTAGAACTAGGAAGTATGACAAAAATAGCCTGGTTCTGTCAACACTGCACTGGCTCCCTATCAAACATCAGATAGATTTTAAAATCTTGTTAATTACTTATAAAGCCCTGAATGGTTTAGCTTCTCAATACGTGAGCAAACTTTTATCACATTACAGTCCTGCACGTCCGCTGCATTCTCAAAACTCTGGCCGTTTGATTATACCTAGAATATCGAAATCAACTGCGGGCGGCAGACCCTTTTCACTGGAACCGGGAACACTCCCCATAAAACACAATGTATTAATTTACATCGTAAAAAGAACGGCATCTACACTAATATTGGTCTTGTTTCTTTCTTATTCTATTAATCTTATTCTCAGTTCATATCCAGTTTAGATGGTGTATCAGCACCCAGCGATTCACCAGAACACCTAGATGAGCCCCATGGACAGATCACCAGAACCAGATGCACACACACAAACAAGTCCTTTGCACAATCTTACATAGTTGTGTTTAAAATTGAACTGGAAGTTAAGTGCTGGGTGTCTGGTCAGAGGAGAACTGACCCCAACTGAGCCTGGTTTCTCCCAAGGCTTTTTTTCTCTATTCAGTTTTGTCTTCCTTGCTGCTGTCGCCTCTGGATTTGCTTAGTTGGGGACACTTAATTTCTAGCAATCATTGTCGATTACAGAGACCGTCTCTGTATTAAATAACAAATTGTTCAACCTCATCATTATACATCCCTGTCATTGTATTATCCTATTTTATACTGTTCAGTGCTTTGATACAATCTGTGCTGTTAAAAGCGCTATATAAATAAAAGTCATTGACTGATATTTGGTTAAATTTTGGTTGCAGCGTCAGGTGGACAAAATTCAACGTAAAATCAACATGTAATGTCAATGTTAAATTGATGTCCAATACAGACAACAGCTGACGCTAATATTTGTTGTTTTTAGGTTGTGTAACCAAAATCCAATGTTAAGTCAACATCAAATACTTACGTCAACCCGATTCTTATCCTTTGTCCAACGTTATGACCAACATCAATTTGACTTATATATATATATTTTATATATATAAAATTTTCACTATCGTGATCTTTTTTAATTTATTTTTTATTCCATGGTATAAAACATAGGTATGTACCAACATAGTTTATAGGGCATTCTGTACTTTTGGTGGTACTAAATTGATGATGTCCTTACATCTCTAAATCAGATTAAAAATGCTATCCCTTAGCAACATGTACATCTGTATCTAATTACTCCGGAGACGCTATTACATAACGTTTTAATAAAATGTGACTGTCCAGGACGGACATTGTTTCACTTAAAACAACAATGCATAGATTTCTTCTCAGCTTTAGCTAACATCAGCATCCTTTACCTGTAAACCCAGTCTGGAGCAAAATAAACCCTCAATCAAACATTCAATTTCCCACAAATATCCTTTGAAAGACTGGGGGGAAAATCAAAACATCTCCAAGGTAATAAGCTCGCAATAGCTAACATCAATCAAAGCAATGAACGACGAAGCAAATTCCAGCTCATGTGCATGTAACAATATTTGAGATAAACATGAAAACACAACACTGACGCACGTATAAACATACAGCTACGCAACTTTACACGCAAACGATGCAGTCACGTTTCTACTCCAATGTGAGACTTATGTAATGGTTCAGTGTTCATATGCCCATCATCAATAAATCCTCTCAGATAGGATAATAAAGCCCTCAGAACAAATAATCACATAAAATAAAAAATATCCAAAAATAAACACAGCACGTTATTACACAGGTGACCTTCCTTTACCAAAAACATCAAGTAATAAAACCATCATACATGTGCTAATCAGTCACTAAATAAAGAAATAACTCATGTATCCACTCAAAAATCAACCACAGTAATTATTAAACATTTAAAAATACAAATTATAGGAAATGAGGTCATATTTATGTACATACCTGCTGTCAATTCCTCCTCAAGGAAAGCCTTTTTATTTAGAAGACTCGTCCTCTTGCTATATTTCGTTATTAATAAATGAGTAAATAAATAAGTAAATGTTTTGGTGTAAAATCCTCCTGATGTCCTTCGTGTTAGCTCGCCTGCTAATGTCTTCGGATGTGATCAGCAGAACAAATGTAGTAAGGTTTCATAACTGCACTATCAACAGACACTCTGTACTTCAAAGCAATAAATAAAATCCTAGTAATAATGTTCAGATTTCAATGAATATTTTACTCTTTTATCTGCTAAATCTCTTTAACACGTCTGGTATGTAGATGCTAAAGCTGATGCTAACCCACACAAACAGATCTCACAAACCAGCTTTAAAAATATCACATTTAAAAATAATCAACATAATAAGCAAAGAACATATGTTCTGGATTATTTAGATCATAAATTTAAATGCTAAATAAATCGCTAGATATAGCGGTTATGATCGCATCTCGTCCGTGCAGCTCTGGTGGCTAATCCAGAGAAAATGAAGCTTTTAATCTAGCAAATAAATAATAAAAACATCGATTTGTCCCTTTATCTTAGTCTTTTACTTTATCAAACTCTGCATTCTCTGTCACTACAAGAAAATTTCTTTGACATCTGAGGGACTCTTTCTTATCGAACCTGGCCTGTCTTTCTTCTACTATTTTATTTCTGTTATTACAAGGCTTATCAAATAAAGGTGCGATATCGTTTTATAAATACTAACTAATTAATCTATCCGACTAGCTCGTCCGTTAATCCGCATTTAAAGCCTTTTTCTATCCAAAACACACTGACTGCAGTCGCCTGAGAAATATTGTAACGTTAATAGTATCACAGACTTCCAGTCTGAGCATAATACACTGCCCTCTACTGAAAGCCTCGGAGAAAAACAGCTGTCAGGACTTAAATTGCAGACAGTTTCTGTTACACATAAACATTTACATATACGCACATTAACAGACAGGATACAAGCGAAATAATTTACTAACAATCAGATATATGTATAAGTAAAACAGTACATTGTTTTTCTAGTACAAATTTATTTAAATATACACTCTTGACGGCCAACTTGACATATTTGACGTATTTCTCTTCAAATAAATCAAACTAAAAATAATTCAGTATATAACTTGCTGTTTCTTTGTAATTATTTGTTTTATTAATCATTTTTGATTGTTTTCAAAGTAAATTCTACACATTTGTTTTCATTACACATAGCAAAACATTTGCATCTTAGCTATGTATGAAGAAAAAAAAACGAATGCAAATTCAAATGTACATTGTGAAAAATAGCATTCATATTCATCAGTTACTAGTATACACAGTTTAAAATTAATCGTTCGACAGCACTAATATATGTATAATCATAGATAGATAGATAGATAGATAGATAGATAGATAGATAGATAGATAGATAGATAGATAGATAGATAGATAGATAGATAGATAGATAGATAGATAGATAGATAGATAGATAGATAGATAATGCTTTCAGATCAAAACACCTTGTCAAAATCGTCGGTCTGTACCAGTGTATGGTCTGTACATTTGGAAGAGGCGCTAAAGCTCTTCCTGCTGTTTGCTGTCTTGCTGCTGGGCCGTAGATGAAGAGACTCCTCCTTTCAGCCAATCAGAGGAGCTCTTACTGGTCGCGAGCAGCAACAGAACGCAGGCGTCAAAACACTGCGGGCTTAAAATGATGAAGAATTTGGGGTTAGTGTGATATTAATGGACTTCACAGGATTTTTAATCCAGTGTACTGCTCTCTTCTTTTTTGGCGGTTTATCACATTGAACTGTCAGCGCGCTTGACGCTTCTTCGTAAATGCGGATGATTTAAGGATGCAGTATTTTGTTATGGATTCACTCTGATTATTTTACACTGACTTTTATTTATATAGTGCTTTTAACAATACACGTTGTGTTAAAGCAGCTTTTGCAGTATTAAATAGAAAAATTGCGTGTCTAATAATGCATATAACGTACTCTAACTCTAACTCTAAGCATTGGCACTTCGTTATTAAACCCGGAGAAATGAATGATTTCATTAATCGCATTAATTATTCAAATAGCAATGGGTTTAACACTGTACTTGTTAGAGTGTTAGTGTAACGTTACTCTGCTGAGGTTAGTTGATTTGTTTTGCAGTGATGGCCTATTGTTTGAGCTGGAGAATGGCAAGCCCAAGCTTGTGTTGACTCAAGTTGGTAAGAACATGATCTCTGTTGAGTGTCACTTTTGATGCATGCACACTTCAGAGTCTTGAGACATGACATAAACATAAGACTAAGAATGTATCTCGTCTTATACAGGTGCTGAATCAAAGTCTTCTAATAAGAAGGTCTCTTGTCGAGTAAGTAAACATCTGCCTTTTTGTCTTCAAAAAAAAAAAAGTCAGTGAGCTCAGTCTGTGAGTCTGTGTAAATGTGTTTAATTTAACCCTAACATTCTAGAAGTTATCAAACATGTATGTTGTTTTGAATTGCATATTAAATTATGCGTTGTACTCAGATTTCTCCAAGGAATAAAACGCACAAAATCATCAACTCCAAACAATGTCCTCTTCAACCAGACAAAGTCGAAAAGGAAAAAAGCAGCAAAAATACAGCAGCTGTCAGTTGTGTTGGGCAGAACAGCACAGGCGGACCCAAGCGCAGGTCCAGTGAGGCTGTGAGAGTTCAGTCGGACAGCAGCAGAAACGACTCTGTCACTCAGCAGAGAGAGAGCATGGTGTGTCTGACACAGGCGCAGTTCCAGCAGATACTGAGCACCATCAGCAGCTCATCCTCTGCAAACACTCACACACACACAGGTGAGCTTCTGCAGTGTTTATAGAACCTAGGGGCCTTTTTCGTGAAACTAATTTACCAAATAAGCTAGGCTTATTTCAGTAAGTCTCACTTACTGTCTAATAAAAATTAGTGCTTTTTTATTAGCAACTTTCATGGAAAAGCCCCCTAGTGTTTCATGATTAATTACCTTTTTCTTGTTAGCAGAACCTGTGGCCTGCTCAGAGGAATACTGTTCTGAAACTACAGGACCAGCTGAAGAGTTGGTCCTGGACAACCATGGTTACAGACACAGACCGTCACAAGAAAAGACAGACAGACGGTAAGAAAACCGAATTGATTTAAGATTAACTTCAGTGAGTCACTTGCTAAATACCCAGCTAACAAGAACATTTTGTACTTAGTACACTAAGAGCATTTTTGTGAATGTTGCCTCTATGAAAATATTATTTCTGAATGTTTCAATGTTCAAAGCATTGTCTTTTTAAACATGAAAAAAATAGATACTTGTTGGATTTGTGAACATTCCATTTCAACACAGCTTTGAACAAACATTCTATTAACATGTCTAAAATATATTTTTTAATAAATGTGAAAGTAGCATTCTAGAATAGTATCTGCATTCTGAGGATGTTACCTTTTAGCTGGGTCATTCTGAATAATCTTTTTCTCTTTTGTTTTGAATCAGGCCTCTGTCGGATGAGCAGCAGTCAGGGTTGTTCAGCACATTTGGAGAAAGGGAAAGAGAGCGGGACAAACTGGAAGCCAGAAGAGCTCAGTGGAAGAGAGAGCTGGGTACTTACATTAAATTGATATTAAAGTGATATTTCATCCAAAAATTATAATTAATTTACTCACTATTGTGTTTCACGAAAGAAGACATTTTGAAAAATGTTGGTAACAGTTGCTTGTAGCCATCGTTGTCTGTAATTAGAAAATACTATGGAAGTAAATGGGGACCAGAAACTATTTGGTTATTACTTTATTTAAATAATTTCATATTGATTTTTTTTTTAGTTTTTTAATAAAGGTCCACCCTTAAACCTATCCACTTATCAGATAATTTCATATGAATTATCATAATTGAAATTCATATGAATTAGTGAGGCAATTCACCGAAACAGTTTCATAAAGTAGTTACAAACTGCTGTGAGAGTGTGTTAAATTAGCTATGTTGAAATGATCAGTTTGTTGCTTCACAGATGAGCAGATGGCTCTGAAGAGGCAGCAGAAAACCAATCTCAAAGATATGAAAGATCACAGTGAATCATGTGAAATGAGGCTGAAAGACATGCAGGACACAGTGAGTTAATAAATATGTACTTTTTAGAAAACACATTGCCATTGCTGTGTCATGGTCAGTGTTTGACACATCATAAGCAGCTACACACTGAATATCATCTTTCTATATGTGTTTAGTCTGTCACAGCTTTTTCAGGTGATAAATATTATGTTATTCTTGGCTGTAGAAGCAAAAATAAAACTTTTCAGTTTAATGTTATGGGGAAATAGTGCAAATATTATATTTTTTAAATCAATCATCCACAAGAAGGTGCAACAAATAAATATATAAATTATACAGCACTCTTTTACTGTCAGTACTGAGAGAACAAATCTGGCTGTTAATAAAAGAGCATTTAATTTGAAATTAAGGTGCATTATAATAATCTAAAGATTTAATCAGTACTCTCAAGCCAGTTAATTAAACAAAAAATAAAACAAAAATTAAACAAATAAAGAAAATCTGGAATCTGAGTGTGCAAATAAATGTAAATGATTGAAAAAAATTGCCTTAGCAATGAAATGTATTTAGGAACCCATTTTACTATCCACAAATTAAATTCAGATGTATTTACAGTCAGAAATGTACAAAATACCTTAATGGAACGTGATCTTTACCTAATGATTTTTGACATAAAAGAAAAATTGACAATTTTGACCCATACAATGTATTGTTAGCTATTGCTATAAATATACCTGTGCTACTCATCACTGCTTTTGTGCTCTATGCTTACAAATTATGACTACACCTTATTGAAAAATAATCACACCATGACAGTGAAATGATTATTATGCCGTTAAACAGCATGTGGGGCTGAATGTTTGAGATGTTGGTGTATGTGTTGGAGCAGGACGGGGTGAGCTCCCGGAGGGCTGCTGGAGCAGAGAGCTCAAACTGCAGAGCTCCATTTCAGAATCAGCAAGAGCTCCCTGCTGCCATCCGCTCTGCCTTCATAGTGGGGGTGAGGTTTGTCATGTAAAATTCAAACTAATGCCCCTGGTAATGGATCTAAAGTCAGAGTCAAATACTTTGCATGATGTTTGACTGTTTCTGTGTGTTTAATGTGATCAGGAAGCTGCTCCTGTGGAGGACTCATTCAGTGCTCAGAGACAGGAACAGCAGAGGCGCTGGGTGCAGGAACTGGACAAGCAGAGAGAAGAGGCCAAACTACGCCGACAACACGACAAAGAGATTAACAGCCAGGTCAACTCCTCTCACCATGATCAAATTTGGTTTGATACATTTCGCTGACAGTGTCATATAGTCTTTTCTCTTCAACCTGTAACCTCCGCAGGCTGAGGACATTGAGCTCTGGGCCATTCATTTTGATTCTCTTCATCAGCCTTCAGCTGAGGGCCCCAAACATGGGGTCACTGACACTAGCAGCTGTCTGTCTCACCGCTCTATCTCTGGAGTTCTGTCTACGGCATGGGACAGCTTGAGTGCATTTGGAGGGGACAGTCTAGGAAGGGCCAGCGTTGATACCACTCAGCAAAACCAACAGAGATCCAGGTGTGTCAGAGATACATAACATCATCATTACCATGTTCATGATTAAAATTAAGCGACAAAAATGCTACGCTAAATCATATAATCATTATTATATATAATGTATGTAGAAAACTTCTGAAGTGAACTCACAAGGAGTTATTTAGTATGTTAATGTAAAGTGTGTTAATGTAAAAAAAAATTGTGTAGTACAACTTGATATATATTGACATAAATTTATTACACTAAGATGCTAACATGGCATACTAAATATTGTGATCGATTAGTCGCCACATTACATGGTTTGTTATTCCCAGTTAACAACTGTTAAAACTAATAACACAGGTTCATCCCTGGTACATTTTGACCGTATTGTATTACTCCGCTGTCACTGACAGTTTGGTGCCATCTTGCGGCTGAAATTAGTAAGATATTTTAACTATTTAGATTTTGTGAGACAATTATTTTCTTTCGTATCTAATTATTTAGTTTTGTGGCAAGAAGCCGTGTAATAAGAGGGATAATCTACATCCAGCAGCAGAATAAAGCCCTTCAGTCTTATACAACAGCTGATAAGCCTGTCGGGTATAACAACCTGCTGGATGTACATTTTCCCTTACATATACTACTACTACTACTTATATATACATAATAAATATACATTGTGTACACAAATTGGAGTTTGTTCGGAATAACTAAATAAATTCTAAATATTCTTAAGTGTGGCTTGTTCACGGGATTATTAAAAACAATTGCCTTGTGATTGCTTGTTTAGTTATCTTCGCACAATGACAGCCTTGCTGGACCCTGCTCAGATCGAGGAGCGTGAACGCAGAAAACTCAAACAACTGGAACACCAAGTGAGATTCAAACCTTGACATATGTACTTTTACGCTTCTCAAAACAGTCCTAAGCTCTGTGATACTGTGTGATGTGCAGCGAGCCATTGAGACTCAGGTAGAGGAGCGCAGGCGCCAGAAAGAGAAAGAGGAGGCTACTCGACGGACACAGGAACAAGAAGAGGAGAGGAGGCTTGAAAGAGAGCGAATACAACTCCAGCAGCAGTATATAAAGGACACTGAACGACAGAGACTCAGAGAGGTAAAACACATACTACTACTTAAATTTCTTTATCTGTAATATAAACATGTAAATATTTTCAGAATATATAGTGTATGTGTTTATTTTTTACATACACCGTACACACATATATTATGTAAACAAAGACCTTTTTGTTTGACAGCACTAATTTATTATATATTACATATTTATTATATATAGTAAATGTCCCTGCTTTGTGCAAATGGAAGTTTATTATCTATTATCAAACAGAATAAAAATATTAAAACAATTCTGACTTGCATCTTATCCTATAATAATGTATTTACATCACACACTTCTGACATTTTGAGAGATGTCAACTCAGAAATTAGGGAGATAAAATCAGAATTGAGAGATGTGAACAAAAACTGAATGGTGAAGTAATGCCTTCACTGTTTCTGAGAAACATTCAGTGACTCAGTGCCGTGACTAACAGGATCCTAAAAACTTTTGCACAAGCAGATTAATAAAAGAGAGTAATCTGCTTTTACTTCTGGTTATTGGTACTTTAATGGACATTTAGAAAATGCAAATACTGTCTCTAGCTGTCTCTGTCTCTGTCAAACCATGTACTAAAAAAAGTCTATGTAATTTTGTAACTCTATTCCAGGTGGTACAGTCTCGTAAAACGGAGGAGCTGTATCTGAGCATTCAAAGAGCCCAAGAGGAGGCATGTAAAGACAAACACATTCAGAGGATTAGAGACCTGGCTAAGAAAGGCCACGATGTGTCCAAACTACTGCACAGCCTGCAAGAGGACTCTATCTCACAGGGTATGTGGGAAAAGAAACTTCTGTTGTTTTTACAAGATTTTGTATGCATTATTATAAAAAATAGTCTTTTAGCCCTTAGTAGTGAAGATTTACCTGGTCCATCAGCATTGAGAACAGCACCTCCTCCCACAACCTCTCCAAGAAAAGACACCGCTGTTCAGACAGGTATGTTCGATTTTGTCATAATTTGTCTGCTGAAAGATTCTTAATGCATTAATACCCAATAGTTAAAATGATAACTTATTAACTAATATAATGATTTATAGAATGTAATGTAAAGATCATGTTGCATTGTTTTGTAAATTTACTAATTTAAATATATAATTGTGTAATTTTTGATTAGTTATATGGATTGCTAATAATTTCATTAGGACTACTTTAAAGTTTAAAAATTAAAATAAAATAAAAAAAACATTAAAATTATTATTATTTATTTATTTTTTGCACCCTCAGATTACAAATATTCAAAGAAAAGTATTGAGCAAAGGCTTGACACCAGTCTTTGATTTTGCAGAGATCAGTCCTCAGCCTGAGAATGAGACCATTATTTCCAATGCTGCAGTCACATTCCCAGCTCCTCCAGACAAGATATCCCAGCGATTTGAGGAAAAAGCATCTGAAAAGAGCCACAGCAAACAGCATCTGAGAGAAGTGGACACTTACGAGCCGTATGCACGAAGCAGCAGGGTCCAAAGACAAGGGAAAAGGCCAGAGTGGAACACACAAAGACCCAGCAAAGCCTTCATCCCGGCGTCTGAGCGCTACCCTGAAGCTCTGCAGAGACACCGGGAGGAGAGCAGGAGGCAGAGACAGAGGCAGCTGATGATGCTGCAGGAGAGAAGCACACTGCCTCGGACACCACAGCAAGATCTGCTTCACAATCACAAACCTCAAGCACAGAGAATTAGGACGTCTCCTCAAGCACAGCACCAAAAAGTATGCAGTCTTTGATTAGTATTTAAGAGCAGTCACTTTCAAAAAGACTAACTGATGTAATTAGAACCAGAACCATTGTTAAACTCCTTACAATTGCCATCCCTGTTAATGCACGTAGTTTAAATGTTAATAAATGCATTTCTGTGTGTTGATGTAGTTTCTCTCTTCTGTTCAGAGTGAAAATGAACTCCAAGAAGCACCAGTCTTCAGTGCTGAAAGGTATGGATCTATTTTTTTTTTGTTTGCCAGAAGCATGAAGCAAATTTTATAGAAGTGTTGTATTTTAAATTTTTTAAGTCATCATTGATTTCCATAGTATTTCGTTTTTCCTATTTTTTGGTATCCTGGAAGTCAGTGGTGACCCAAAACAGTCTGGTTACAAAATTGTAAGAATTAAGAAGGATTTAATAATTAAATAAGACAAGGTGATTTTTTTTTTTAAATGAAGCAAAATATTACACTTTCCATCATTACATTTAAAAATGTATATTTAGCAAATGTTTTATCTCATGAAAGAAGGGTGGATGAAGGCACATGAATGTTATTATAAAGTCTGAATGTCTTTTCTCTAGCAGGGTCCCGTCTCCCGCAGTAAAGACCCGTGTGCAGTCTTCTTACCAGGTGACTGAGGACACAGGCTGTCCGCCGTTATTAGACTATGTGCCGTATGTACGCACAGACGAGGTTTATCACATGGACCCCCTCGCTCCCCTTTCCAGACCTCTGACACATGAAGCACAGCAGAGGGTCAACACAACTCCGCAAACTACAGGTGATTTGCATAGATATTTCTATAGGTGTACAGATTTGCAGAACAGTGGTAAATGTGACTACATCTAATGTGGAAAGCTAAGTCAAGCACAGTTGGATTTTACTACTGTTATAAACCTTACATTTGCTTCTTTTGTGCTATGCTGTTACACTCAAAACAGGAGTCATACCATAAAAAGGCTGTTCTGTTTGTTCAGTTACCTGTCAAGGTGTGCATGGACAATGTCAAATCTTTTTTTGAATCCTAATGGACATGATTCTGTGCTGTGTGTGATCATTCCCTTCACCAAAGCACACCAAACTGCAGGTGTATGTAATGCACAAGTCAAGTTTTTGATGCTTTTTGCAGTTGTGAGCAGCAGCAGCAGGCAGGCAACCCCTCTGGTCCAGCATCCTCCCAAAAGCACTGAACGGCAGCAAGCCATCTTGAAGGGTCTGTCTGAGCTCAGACAGGTAATGCTCCAAAACAAGAGAGGGACTGCTCAGTGTGTTTCTCATTTGAGTCTGTCAGCTTGGATAGTAAATAGACTGATTTGCTATGTCATATATATATATATATATATATATATATATATATATATATATATATATATATATATATATATATATATATATATATATATATGATTCTCAAAAATGTGCATATTGTGATAAAGTTCATTATTTTCTGTAATGTACTGATAAACATTAGACTTTCATATATTTTAGATTCATTACACACAACTGAAGTAGTTCAAGCCTTTTATTGTTTTAATATTGATGATTTTGGCATATAGCTCATGAAAACACAAAAAAATCTCAAAAAATTAGCATATCATGAAATGTTTCTCTAAACAAGCTATTAACCTAATCATCTGAATCAATCAATTAACTCTAAACACCTACAAAAGATTCCTGAGGCTTTTAAAAACTCACAGCCTGGTTCATTACTCAAAACCGCAATCATGGGTAAGACTGCCGACCTGACTGCTGTGCAGAAGGCCATCATTGACACCCTCAAGCAAGAAGGTAAGACACAGAAAGAAATTTCTGAACGAATAGGCTGTTCCCAGAGTGCTGTATCAAGGCACCTCAGTGGGAAGTCTGTGGGAAGTAAAAAGTGTGGCAGAAAACGCTGCACAACGAGAAGAGGTGACCAGATGCTGAGGAAGATTGTCTAGAAGGACAGATTACAGACCTTGGGGGACCTGCGGAAGCAGTGGACTGAGTCTGGAGTAGAAACATCCAGAGCCACCGTGTACAGGCGTGTGAAGGAAATGAGCTACAGGTCAAGCCATTCCCCAGGTCAAGCCACTTTTGAACCAGAAACAGCGGCAGAAGCGCCTGACCTGGGCTACAGAGAAGCAGCACTGGACTGTTGCTCAGTGGTCCAAAGTACTTTCGGAAATCAAGGTGCCAGAGTCTGGAGGAAGACTGGGGAGAGGGAAATGCCAAAAGTCCAGTGTCAAGTACCCACAGTCAGTGATGGTCTGGGGTGTCATGTCAGCTGCTGGTGTTGGTCCACTGTGTTTTATCAAGGGCAAGGTCAATGCAGCTAGCTATCAGGAGATTTTGGAGCACTTCATGCTTCCATCTGCTGAAAAGCTTTATGGAGATGAAGATTTAATTTTCCAGCATGACCTGGCACCTGCTCACAGTGCCAAACCACTGGTAAATAGTTTACTGACCATGGTATTACTGCGCTCAATTGGCCTGCCAACTCTCCTGACCTGAACCCCATAGAGAATCTGTGGGATATTGTGAAGAGAAAGTTGAGAGATGCAAGACCCAACACTCTGGATGAGCTTAAGGCTGCTGTCGAAGCATCCTGGGTCTCCATAACACCTCAGCAGTGCCACAGGCTGATTGCCTCCATGCCATGCCGCATTGAAGCAGTCATTTCTGCAAAAGGATTCCCGACCAAGTATTGAGTGCATAACTGAACATAATTATTTGAAGGTTGACTTTTTTTTTGTATTAAAAACACTTTTCTTTTATTGGTCGGATGAAATATGCTAATTTTTTTAGATTTTGGGTTTTCATGAGCTGTATGCCAAAATCATCAATATTAAAACAATAAAAGGCTTGATCTACTTCAGTTGTGTGTAATGAATCTAAAATACATGAAAGTCTAATGTTTATCAGTACATTACAGAAAATAATGAACTTTATCACAATATGCTAATTTTTTGAGAAGGACCTGTGTATATATAATTTATTTTTTGTAATGCTATTTTAATTATAACAAAACTGTTATACTTACTAACTGGCCGAAAAGTACACAAAATAAAGGACAAACTTCCTGACGGAAACAAACTAAATCCAGCAGAAAACACCACAGCCCATAAATTAAATGCTGATGTTGATTTCTTTTATTTCAGGGTCTTCTGCAGAGACAACGAGAGTTGGAAACCAGTCTGAACCCTGTAATGCAAACACAACACAGAAACCACCTCTCACCTTTCAGACCTGTGTGATCCAAAGCTGTTTCAAAAACAAGACCAGCACTTTATACTGCAAGATGTTAGCAGTGGAAATGTGGAGATGTTAACACACGAACCTGTTAACCGCTCTTAAGGACTCACTGTAGATGTGTAACCCATCAGGCACATTTATAGGGTTAATTTTTGAACAGCAAATCTCAAATGTGACTAGATTTTATGACTTGAATGTGAATTTTATAGTGCCATCAAACTGTTAATAGTGCTTTATTGCATCCAAAATAAAAGTTTTTGTTAAATTATGTGTAGCAAGTATTTGTATATATAAATTCAAACATGCATGTATGCATATGAAAATATTTACATGTATATATACACACATGCATTTATAGTCTTATGATACATATATGTAAACAGTTTTTTTGGATGCATTGGACAGCACTACAATTTTACAGTTTTCCCTATATGTGAATTCAATGTATTTAAACCCTTTTAAATGAAACTTAGTGACCATACTTTTCACGCTGGTTCTGCATGATATACATGACCAATATTACTTCTGAATCAGCAATACAGACACACTCTAGACTAGTTTGAAAGTAGTTTAATGTATATTATCAGCTTTATAAAAATAATATTAAAATCAAGGCCTTAAGCTTCTTCACAAAAGGTGGACAATTAACCAACATTATGAGCCCGACCAACATGCAAAAGCAAAATACAAATATAATGCTCTTCAAAAATATGAAACAAATCACTTTTTTAATTCACTCTTGGTGAAAAACCTAAAAAATTTTGATTTCTCTTCTACTATACAAAAGTGGAACTGAGATGAGTTTCTGAAAACTATGTACATGTGTCGCCTGCTGGATCACCAGCCACCGAATCCTCCTCTATTGGGATGATGTGTGTTGCCCTTGAAGGCAGGGTTTCCTTGCCAAGTCTGGAGAAATGGAGACTGGTGGATCTGGTGCATATCCATGCCATAGTGCGCCCCCCAGAGGCCCGGAGCCGAGCCCTGAGCGAAACCTCTGCTCCAGGACATCTGCATGCTAGGATTGGGTAGGAACCTTCTGAAGACTGGAGCTCCCACAACTCCGAGGCTGTTCAGAAGTGGATGTCCAAGTCCAACAGCAGCATTGTGAGAGATGAACCTAGGGCCCGCCACGAAGTTCTGCAGCGCTGGATAAAAACCCTGTGTAGAGCTGCCAGCTCTGGGACTATTGTTCCTGCATTTGACCGCTGCTTCAGAGGAACCAACACGGTTCACTGCAGCTTTATCTGTGATCCTGCTTTCATTGGACGTCTGTTCAGCATTAGTCATGTCCATAGAGCTTGTGCTGGATGGCTCCCAAGCTTTGGAAACATTCAGTATACTGCTGGTGCTCTCAGTTGCTGTGTCTCCATACTGGACCAGTTCATGACTGGCTTTGACTGGAGAAGAAGATTCAGCCATCAATTCAATTTTGACTGGAATTTCAGGCTGAGTATTGGACATACTGTGGTTTTCAGAGGAACACAGAGGATAGGAACTGGACAGATCGCTGTGGCTCAGGAAGCTCTGGTGAGGGTCGACTCCAAAAGATGTCTGCAGTGTTTCACTGGCTTTTGGCTTGGAAAGCATCCTGGAAGCCTTGAAATGAGAGATAGCTTCACTGAGAGCCACAAAGTCTAATGGATTTGGCGTCTCACTGGTGGTTGTGATCACAGGAATTGGATTGGCTTGGTCCTGGAGAGAGGGTTTAGAGACCGGGCGTTGTTCCGGGGCAACATGGGGCGTCTCCAGTGAGACAGAGACCAGGACAGGGTTATTTGGGGAATCCAGGTCCAAGTCCAAGGACATGCTATCGTCTCTCACTACAGGGACAAGAGAAAGGTTTACAGCCATCAACAATCGCAGCTTCAGAAGAATTCAATGCATAGCAGTTACCCAATAAACAGAATTCAATCTGTAATTTGAAGAGATGTACAACAATATCCATCATAGCATTATCATTACAGTTGAGTAGTAATGATCAAGTAGAGTAGTTAGATTTTAATGTCAGTGACAAATTTTCAAGAGATTTTGAGGTTCTATTTTTCAAGCTGCTTTATTTTTTTTTTTCTTTTAACAAGGGAAAACATTTTCAAGAGTCAAAGATTGTCAAGTGGTATAACAATTTTTGCTGAAATGACAATGAAAATGGCTACTTGCATGTTGGTGGACAAAAAAATATTCAGATTCAGAATTATTGCTCATTTAAAAAAAAAAAAATGTTGCCTTTAATTACAATGTCAATAACTAAGCCCAACAAAATAAATTTATTCATTTTAAATTTCAATATAGAAGAGCTGCATTCAAGTTACTGTACTATCCTAAGCATCAGTTCTGTTTAAAGTTATTTATTTTCATGAACCATGAAATACATACAGAAAATGTCATGAAATAATGAAGAGATAAAGTTAGGATTGACCAAAATCCATTTATTGGAAAAAAAATTATATATAAACAGTTTTTTTCCCTAATCAGATACAAAAAGTCTTACTGATGTCAGTTTACATTAATGGTTTTGAGGGTTATTTCTGTTGTGATGTAATAGTTAAAAAGTTATGGTTCTAAACAACCTTTTCTGCATTTACAGATGAAAACCTTTTTTTACTTTTGTGATTTTACGAAGTCTGTTAACTTTAACATCTAATTTGAAACTTCAAACAACAGTCTATTACACCTGCAAAGGTTACAAACCCACACACACATACAGGGTCCAAAATAAACACTCGCCAAGTGCCAAAAGCAGGTAGCAATTGGCGTTTGACAAGAAAAAGAAATTGTTCTCACACCTGGCTCATTTTGAGTATTTTTTAACTTAAACATTTTCTCTTTTAGTTTGGTTCATTAATGCAGTGTTTGAGTTACCTTTAAAAGTAATGCATTACAATACTGCATTACAGAAATGCAACAGAGTAATGCATGACATTTAATGTTGTCAAGCGATTAATCATGATTAATCACATCCAAAAATAAGTTTTTTGTTTACATAATGTGTGTACTGTGTATGTATATTATTTCAGAAAAATATGTTGTGTATTATATACATTACAAATTACATTAATATATTAGTGCTGTCAAAATTGTGATTTATCACAATATGTGCATGCGTAGTGTTTATTATGTATATATAAATACAGTATATATTGACATATCTACATTTGTATCTTCATATATTATATATATATATATATATATATATATATATATATATATATATATATATATATATATATATATATATATATATATATATATATATATATATATATATATATGCTGTTCATATTTATGGAAACAAAATCTTATTTTGGATGTGATTATGGATGCGATATCAATGAGTTTGAAGCAACAAAAATACATTCAGTAATTATTTTGTATTTACATGTATGTATATTTATGCACAATAAATATACAAAGTACACACATATACATTATGTAAAACAAAAATGAAAAAAAACCAAAACTTTATTTTGAATGCGATTAATTTTTTCACAGTTACTTTTTGTCACCAGGGCTGGGCTTGCTTGTTTTTGGTAACTGTAAAGGCTTTCACACAGTGCCTCTGCACCTGTCTCAATTTCAACACGGGAACAGAAGATCTGTCAATGAATAAATGGGGGAAAAAAGTATCAGATTTTTTTTATTTTTTACTTTGTTACCAGCATTACCTAAATTACACTTTCTTTTAAGGTACATACATGTACTTACTGTTATTATAATAACAATTAAACACGCATAATTGCATGCAAGTAACCCTATGCCAACCCCTAATCCTAACCATAAAGTACATGTAGGTAATCAAAGTGACCCAGTACTTAAAGTATAATTACACTGTAACAAGGTCACCTGGGCCACTAAAATAGGCACTGCTAGAATGCAGTCTTGAGATATATACACAAGTAAAATGTCACTTATCAGCTATGTGCAGAATCCCTAGACATAAATAGCTACACTCTGACCAATCGTATTTTCAGAAACATTTTGGAATGCTTTTAATTGTTGCTTTATAAAAGTGAACCAAACCATTGGAAAAAGTACCACATTATACCAGAAAGTGTTTGTTTCAGAACTAAGAGGTCTGAAAACGAGTGCAATTCAAATTAAATTTATTTTCTCATTTCTGCATCAGTTTAGCAACACAAATATTTCTAGGTATCTAGACACCTTAAAAAAAAACAAAACAAAAAAACTCCACATGGCGACTCTGACATTACCTACCAATATGTGTACATTAATACATACATATTGGGTATAGGAAATGTTTTCACATTGTCGTGAAAGGTGCTGTTGCCTCATCTTGTTTTTTTTCTTTTTAAATCAGTGTTTATTCTCATTATTATTAAATGATAAAAAAAATTGGTACAAATATTTAAAAAGACGCTGTGCTTATTTTGGACCCTGGCTACAGCCGAGATTCCACGGTTATTTTCAGAGGTGAATGTTCACAAAAGACCTGTTGATCCCAAAGGTAAACAGTGTTTCATCCATGTCCGTCCACCTACGAGATGAAAAGGCTTTACAAAGCACAGCATGAACTGTTCTGTTGCTTTTACAGTGTCCTCTGTCCCCAGCCTTGTTGTTACCATGGCATAATGCCGCTGCGTGTTTGAAACCCTTCAGTACTCTTTTACCAAGCACCATTTAGTCCTGTTATTTTCTATTTTGATTGTTCAGCAGTTCATGGACATTGCATACTTTTCTTTGCATTTTAGCTGGCCTCTCCTCAGCGGTGAGTGATAAAGATTGCTCAGGCCGGTGCTGGCAGCAGATCGACTGGCAAACTCATTCACAGTGAGACTAGTCTCATTCAAGACTTGTAGTTTGGGATGCTGTCAGGCGGTTAAACCACAGAATCACTTACATGACACTGGAGCGGGAGTGCCGCAAATCTCTGCCGAAGGAGCGATGTCCACATTTCCTCCAGCCGCTAAACTGCTTACTATAAACTTAATGTCATCAACATTGGCAATGACGATGCCACTGCTGGAGTAGTGAGGAAACATCTCAAACTGGCAGCCTGGATGGGATTTAAACAAACATTACCATAACATAAGCCTTTGCACAAAAAATACCCAAGAAATTATTATGAAAAAACACACAGATATATGTAGACAATTAAATATGCAAATATACATGGTTTCCAGTGTGGATGGAAATTGGAAAATCCAGTCATATAAACGGAATTTACTGTGTAAAAATAGGTCAGTATACTTTATATATACCATTTTGATTTATTTTTCTTTTCTGGTTTAATATTTACAGAGTCTGTTGTCTCAAAACATGAACACACAAACATGATCTCTAGAACTGCTCTGAAAGTCACTTCATGAGCATTTGACCATTTCTTGTGAGAAAAGCTATTGTTATACAACATTTCTGGAACAAATAAAATAAAATAATTCATTTTATTTTCTGAAATATACAAATTTAAGATGCTTTTGATTATTCATATTTTAAGTGAAGCCATTCAAATGGAATTAAGACAAATAAAGGAAAATGGAATTTTGTAAAAAATTCCAAGATTTTAATTAATTAAACATGTTTTTTATGAATAGAACTTAATTTAACAATTAAAACGGTCTAGAAAAATAAAAAGGAATTTTGGGAAAATATAAAACAGATTTCGTAAGGCCCTACATAAACTGCCTAGTCTCTGATTTCTAGAACAGAATTTGAACTCTGCAGTTTCAAACACAGAGCCTTTTTAGTCACTTTTTATCCTGTATTTAGATAGAGATGCAAAGCTTTTGTTAAAATTTTTACCTTATTTGTTCTTCTAAAGATTTATGCGACTTCCTCAACTTAACGTTTTCTCGTTTCTGTTCACTTACTCCGCATTAAAGCTGATTTTATAAAGAGAGAGGGACTCTAGGTTTCTTGTATGCCTCACTATCTATTGTTTTGATGATTTTTACCCATTTCAAACAAATATTATGATAACGTCATATATGCTTTGGTATCACAATGTTTGTTTGCTATGTGATTTCAAAGTACTTAAAATGAAACTGATGTAGAGATTAAACCAATGTACCTCTTTTGCTCATTTTTTTTTCTTGGAGTAATTTCATGAAGCTAAATGTTAACAAGATGACGTGGGACTGAAAGTGTTAAAACCACAGCCTAAGACTGACAAAGGCTACAATGACGATGGGGAAAAGTGTGAGATGACGACAGCGGAAGGATATCCGGCTGCAAATTGCAGATAAAAAAATACCTGCAATGGAAATTTTGTAAAAGTCCCATAAATCATATTTTTCAGGCAATTAAAAATTTTGTATATTTCGCTAAACTGCAATGGGAACAGATTTTTTTCACTTATATATGTGTGTGTGTGTGTGTGTTTGTGTAAACCAAGCTATATCCGTCAACATTAATTATCGCAAGAGGAAAAAAATTATATTTTAATTGCATGACATCAGTTAAGAGTCATTTCACAATCTTTTTTTCTTTTTTTGACATTTACAAAATATTGTTTTTCGCAAATAATGGAAACCACCGTGACCTACTACGCAAATGTTGCAGCGAGATGTAAGCAACATATCAAATATGAAGTACATTAGTGTCATTATATTGTTTAAGAGCACCTGTCAGAAATATCATGTGTCGTTGTTTGATGAATCTCGCCTGCAGATCCACTAGACAATCAAGGTCAGGCGCTTGACGGGATGGAGTGTCACACTCATGGTACGACAGGATTTCAATGATATGTCGCTTTTCATATTCATTAAGAATCTCGAACAGTTTCAAGGCATCAGGTTTGAGCCTGGAAACAAACAAACAAACAGTTCTTACACTGCAATAAATCATGAAGAAAACTATTTCACCTAGATTCCACTCTATTTCACCACTTGCTTGTGAAGTTTGAAGGGTTTGCTGTCAGACCTGCTGTGCTCTCGGAGTTTCTTGTGTGATTTGAAGTGCACCCTCCATCTCCAGGGGCTCTGAGGAGAGTTGAGCTGCTCAAGGTGCTCAAGGATATCTTGAAGTTTCTCTAAGAAACAGAAAAATGCTTTGCTGAAATGATTGTTAAATTACTGCGGGCCGATATGACCTAAAATAAAAAAACTAATTTAACTAAACATTTTACCACGATTACAGTTACTGAATTATTATTTCATATTTTTTTGTTTTTTGTTCACTGACAAGGTTGGAGAACAAACCCAAGGTTTCCCCAACCAACAAACACAACAATATTTTTTTCATTATGATAAAAATCTGAAGTAGAAAGTAAATATATGTTTGCCTGGTGCCAAATACACAGTAACAGTAGTTAGGGGCAAAAAAAAAAATTGATTGAAACTAATTGAATAGCCATGCTCTAAACAATTAAGGGTCAGATGATCAAAGTGAAATTTTAAAGGGGCCAAGGGTGGATGGCCATCCTAACCTCTTTCTGAAAAGCCTATAAAAAAGCCAAGTTTTAAGTAGATTTATCCACTTACGTGTCTCAGATGAATGCAAAAGCACTCTTCTTCATGGAAAACCCCAACCCACCCCCCCCCTTTCATATTTTCAAGACAAGCCATTATCAAAATTAATTAGATTTCTTCTATATGCCATAAACTCCTGAGCTTTCATCCTCCACTCACAAAATTCACCTGATATGTTTGATATGTAGCCTTTGCTATAATAAATGCCGGTTTTTAATGTGGATGCATGGTGCTGCTTGTAATACTCCTCTTAAATGCGCTGTTTTTTCCGCCGTCCATATACTTTTCATGATAGCCACCCTTTTTAACTTTTACTGTTGTACAGTCTGACATTAATAACAACTGAGATCCCACAGTCTGAGAAGTACAATCCTAAAGACCTTAAAAACATTAGAAAGTCATTCTTCTGAGTCGCAAAGCATTCAGTCAATCTCACGAATGGTGTTGCATGGATTTATTGTGGCAGGCTCAGTGAAAGCCTGTAGAGATGGACGTACCTGCTGTGATGGCGGCTGGGTTCAGGACGTGCTCGTCTGACACGATAAAGCCTCCAGAGTGAAAGAGCTCATTGTAGGTGTGGTTTTGAATGTCACCCAGGTTGTCTACACCAGCAAAGCTCACAGATGAATGCTTCTTCAAGGAAACTAGAGAAGGTATCTACGAGTAGGAAACACAACATCTAGTGCTTTCCAGCTTTTCAAACCCATTGCAAAACTGAAAAGGAATCTACATTCCTTTTAGTAATATATGTGCTGCAGAGCTCTGACTTACCTTGTGAACCTGTGCAGCAATGTCCATATTCTGAATGATGACCAGCAGTTTGTCTTGACAGCTGCTTTTTTCAAGAAAACCATGTGGGTTACACTCTAAATCCCCCAACTTCTTTAAATATTCCTGTTTCGAACAATGAAACAGTATGGGGTTAGTATGTTTTCAGATCTTTAGATGACAAATAGCATTTATATGCTTCTCAATTTATGTAGCACTTGTTAGTAAGTTACGCATGCACTAAAGATCTATATTGAAACTTCAAGTCAGTGAAACATCTCTGCCTAGTTGTCCATAATTACATCTGCTACTATTATCTGACCTTAAGTAAAAAGCACTTGATACAGGTTTACACATGCTCTGAATTTCAAATGCTGTGGGAATATATATATATATATCTATCTGTGTGCATATCTGCTGGGAATCCAATGCTTTCGGGAATCCCATGGGTCATGAATGGGAAAGAAAAATCACTATTATTCATATGATTGGAACAGGACAGGAAAAAATGTTAGCGGGAGTGGACGGGACCATGAATCGCAATAACTGGTGCATTCGACTTGAAGTGGAGCTTAAGCGACTGATAATTGTATAACATCAAAGTACCATGAGAGCAATTATAAGGAGCATGTGGAACCATCAGCTGTCAAACGAATCATGATACTTTGATGTCATAAACCTAACGGTTGCTGCAGCCTTCAAGCCGAACACATCTTTTGATACTCAACTTTATTTATATAAAATGTATTTTTGTGTATAAACTATATGATTTAAATTAGAACTCTCCTCATGCTTTGCTTTGGTATGGTTTGTTAAGTGGATGACATGCTCCACACACCCATAACAGTTGGTGGCGGTAATGCTCCAACATGGTATGAGAGAAAAAGGCAGCATCCCCATGCACTTTGTAGTTGCGAAAATCTTCACGAAAGTTGCGAAAATAATCTGTGCTTCAACGACAGCTGTCGTAAATTATAATATTTTTTAATTAAATGGACACTTGGTTATATGAAAATGAATATTTGGTAATCTAATGTACCTGTAGGTTTACATGGATGATTTGCATAAAATGTGATTTTTAGTGACTTTTTTTTTATTGAACTAAAAGTACCACCGACAGCCAATTAATTTTACTTCTGACAAAATTATGGCAGTGTCAAAAGGTTTTGTGCATAATTCTGAAGTGTGACATCTACGAAGAACATCAAACTTTCTTCATATTTCAGGACAAGCAATTATTAAAATTTATTAGATTTCTTCCATGTGCCATAAACTCCTGCGCTTTCAGGAATTACTGACAGCAGGAATATTAGACTGCTGTCACTTTAAGACTGGATCAAATATACTGTTACATATGTGCTTTTTTAGCTGTCTACGTTCACTTAAGACCTAAATGGCTTCATTTAAGAGGATGTGTATTTAACCAGTCAAGGCCAATAAAAGCAATAAAAATATTCACACACTATGAGCAGCAGAATCATAAGTACGGTCAACACGGTCAGAAACAGTTCTGCATATACATTTTCATGACCACGGCACACCAAACCTTGACATAAGCGCATAAATGTGCTAAAGATGATAGTCCAAAATCTCTCAAATTTCTACCAGCTAATCGTGTCTACTGAACAGAGTTCAATCAAACACTTCACTGTGATTTTTTTATTTAATATTTTTAACATTTGTTCTAAATATTACATGTTGAAAACTTTTAAATCAGAGTTTTTTGGCAATTGAATCAGAGCCCTTTCAATCCCTGCATAATTCGTTTAGCCTCACTTTGTATTTCATATTGCTTTAGGTAGAATAAGGTCATGTAGAATAAGACATTAATATCCGCTTAATTACTACTAATAAATAGCTAACATTCTAGTAATATGCATGTTAATAAGCAACTAGTTAGAAGACCCTAAAATTTACCATATTCACATGTAAATCTCTTTTTAATGTGCATGTTCATCTAAAAGTGATTGGGCTGTATAACTATGGATTTGGACTGACAGAGCCACTGCACCACCACACACATACCTTAATTTCCCAGCAGACATCGCTCTCCTCCTCTTCCGTGGAGTGGATGTAGAAGTAGACAATGTTTTTCTGAACTCCTCTGATGATCTCCACAAGGTTACTGATCACCTCGGGCTGCAGCTGATCAATGATACTGCTGATAGCAGAATGAGAGTGTCCCATTGAGCCGTCTTCAGCTAGCACCGCCGGATGACTCTCCACAGCTCCAGTAGTCTCTGCAACTGAACTACCATTCATCTCATCAGTGAAGTTCACATCCTGCATCTTCTGGGTCACCGAGTCCTGTTGTAATGGCCAGATCTGCTGGGGTGTCTGCTTGAGATTAGAGTCGAGCAAATCTAAGTGATGATGATGCTGCATCATTGACTCAGGTAGGGCACTAGAAGGGGAACATGGTGTAAGAGACGGTTCAAAGGTGTTGCTGGAAGCACATGGATTAAAGCTGGAGGATGTATCAGGGACATTTGAAGGAACTTCTGCAACAGATGAGGAGGAAGTCACATCTTCTTGAGCTCCGGGCTATCGCCTGACATGCTGAGGGTTAATGAACATCATTAGGCTGTCGTGAAAAGAGCTGATGTAGTTACTGACAGGAAACGGAGTGTTGTAGTTTGAAACGTAACTGGAAAGTGGCACAGCTGGAGTCTGGAGCAGTTCTCGTGAGCCCTGAGTGCTGGAGCAAGAAACATAATAAATCCGTTTGGCTCTCAAGAGCTGCTCAACCTCGCTGGAGAAATCAGAGATGAGCTCATCGACAATGTGGTCAAAACCGCTACCATCTGCAGGACACTCTGTGGCAACAGCCGGAGCTACAGGCTCTCCGTCTTCAACCTCTGCTGCCATCTGCACATCCAGATCCATTGCAGTGTTACTGCTGTCTGGCTGGTGGGGAGGGGACAGGTCCTTTATGTCAGGTGTGTCATGTGTGGACACGGTTGGGCTCTGAACAAAGCGTGGATCTTCAGGATAGTCCATCTGTCGCTGGGAATATCTCTCCGTTTTCAGACCTAAGCAAGCAATTGGGAAAATCTACATTCTTTAAAGTATTTCGTATTTTTATGAACTAGTGCTGTTAAACAATTGTGATTAATCACATTCAAAATACAAAATAAAAATTTATGTTCACATTATGTTTACCATCATTATGTTTAACATCATTTTTCGGATTGTTTAAATCATTACTGAAAAGTTTACTTTAAGGATTTCTATACCTCAGTAGAAACTACTAGCTTAACTACTCAAGTCAGCAATACAACAAGACCAATTCCACAAATTACAAACATAGATGAACAGACTACAACACCAAATTATAGGCTATATAATGACAGTAACAATAGTATTCAGGTGCAGATATGTAATAATTAAGTGTAAAACAACAAAATAAAAAGGAAAAAAGAGATTAGTCTATCATTTGTAGTCGAGTTATAGTCAAATAGCTTGTGCAAAGTGCTGAATCTTTTATAATATATGATATTTTACCAAATAACAGAAAAAAGAAAACCGAGTACCGGCAGTTTTTTCTTTTTTTTAATTAATTCATTTATTAACTTAAATTAATTGAAATAGTGATTCATTCGTTTACATTTGTATACAGTGCATTAACTAATTTTAATAAACAACTTTTTTATTTTAATAATGCATTAGTTGCCTTAATGTCAAAATTAATAAATTGTTGAAATTAATAAATGATACAGAAGTATTGTTCATTTGTATTTCATGATAACCACTCTAGTTAATGTTAATTAAATGAACCTTATTGTTAAGTGTTGCCACAATACCAACTACCAATAGGAGGTTTCCAGCTGACAGCAAAAAGTTATTTTGCCTATGTCACATTATGAGGTAAATCTAGCCCCCTACATGATACAGATTTTTGTTGCCAAACTGGTTTGAAACAATTGTTAAATAAACAATTAACCTGAACTTTTATGCCTGTCTATCAGCTTGACTGACAACTATGATTGATCATTGAGAGAGCATATGCTAGTTCAATATAAAAATTAATGATTAAAAAACTACTTTTTCCATCTTACTGTACCATATTCAATTTCTTTCTATATAAATTACAAACATATATGAATAACATATACGTATCATGTATGAAAGCATATTTTTATATATAAATATAAACAGTGCACACACATTATATAAAGAAAAACTTTGTGTAAAACACAGTTTTGCATGCATTGCATTACATATATGAACAGATTGCTGTGATAGACGGTGTTGGCGGTGATACATGCCTAATTTTTTATTTGTTTTGCTAATAAATATTATATGTACCTTATACGAGGGAAATCTCAAACTAAAAGCAAACAACTGCTTGTTGCCGAAAGTAAAACACGCATTGCGCTTACTGGCTATTTAAAAATTTCCTCACTGTCACAACCCTAAAACAGATACATAAGAGAATACTTAACCCCACTCATCAATACAACTCTGATTTCCAGAGGTCACAAATGAAGACTCCCTCCAATTTTCTCTCAAATATGTCAATGCACCTTGCAAATTGAAAAATTCTCTGACAGTCTTTCAGCATTTTATTAGGTAAAAACTTGCACAAATATTAGATTAGTGCAGATCACATTTACTATTAACTAAATTTTTCCTCAAACTCTTCATTGAATGCTTATTTATAATAAGGTAGTTTTTGTAGTAGTCATGTTTAGTTATTGGGCAAGGTTAAGGGATATGGTCATGCAGAATAAGGCATGAACATGTGCTTTATAAACGCAAAATACGAGTAAAACTTTATAAAAGTAAATACGCAAGCTAATAACAAAAAAATAAAAATGCCACTGTTCTTCGCATCATATTAAGTGAGTTTACCTGTGATGGGAATCAGCACCCATGGAATGGTCTTTTCCCCGAGCAGGTTCACGCCACGCTGCTGTCCTCCAGAATCTGAACATGGGCTAAATGCTTCTAAACTACTCAAACTACCAGCAGTCTCCTCCTGAAATGGCAAAACATTGTCAAAACCACCACTCTTTCAACCAAATGACTGAATAAATAAATAAAAATAAACAACAATTTTGGCTAAATGCAAAAACTGGCAACTGTCATTTAAGTAAAGAGCATAAATAATATGCAGTAATACATTTACAAACAAGGCAGAATTTGAAAAAGTTTGAAACTAAAAGACGATGCTATGCGACTGTATTGGATACGACAGTACTGTCGAAACAAGTGTAAGCATTTTCATAACGCAAACGTTTTGTCCATTAGCGATGGTTTAATATGTATTGAGTTAATTATGCATTTTTGACCTAAATCACAGCAGTTGTGAAGGATGTAGGCTGGCAAACATACACCACAAACTATTAGCCAATCATAGCATTGGGTATTTACTTCTAAATCTACAATCCATCATGCCTATTCAAACAGAGCATTGAACAAAATTATTTAAAGCTAAATTAAATAAATCAATCTTTTTTTTTGTCTTCAGGAAAAAGGCAGAATTTTTTGACGCACTTTTAAATATAGTGAACAAAGCCATATGAAAGAGTGCACTTCATAAATCTTCCCTGAAGCCAAAACTTAAACAAAAATATTTATTCATGCATCTTGTGACCAAACATTACTGCAGTCAACAGCTAAATTTGCTAAACTAGTTTTAAAATTGTTCTGTTCAACACTCAAACTTGGTATATAATGCAAAATTGAGACATTTTTGAAGCTTGACCGACTCAGGTCTCTGTAAACTATCACACAGGTTTGGAATGACAACAGCATGTAAATGTTTAGGTAATGCTTAATATTTGGGCTGTCCCCGACCAAATATTTTTTTAATTGTTGTTTTTATCAGTTTTTTTTTTTTTTTTTTTTTAAATCAAATTTTAATATTAAAAAAAAGAAAAAAAACTGAAAAAAAGAAAACTGACTAAATATTTGAAAAGTAATTAACACTGTTCTTTTTAACTTTTTTATTCTTCAAAGAATCCTGAATAGAGTGTCACAAAAATTTTCATCGACTAAGCCTCTTCTGGTTATCTAGGGGCAGCCCTACTAAAACATGTGACATGTGAATGTGGAGTAGTTTAAGCACACTGATCTACCTCCAGACAGTCGCTCCTCTCAGGCTCGTCCTCCACAAACCTCTTCCTGAGGTCGATGTCACGGTCGGTAGGAAGGCCAAGTCTTGACATGCTGTCAAACAGAGCGGAGTCAGAGATGTCTGTGGTGTCTGTCGTTTCGGTGTCTTCAGGTGACTCTGCGGCACCTCTGGTCATGGTGTCTATCATTCTTAAGACCTCTAGCGCCCCCTGCTTCTTGTCTCTGCGCAGGTCCGTGTCGAGGCTGGTCTTTCCAAAGCAGTCCAGGATCTCCATGATCTTCAGCACTCCCTGAGTCTTGTTCTTTCTAAGGTCTGTGTCCTGAAGACCGACACTGCTCAGAAGATTAGCCAGGGAAGGAGTGGACTGTCTGTCATCTGCTAATGAAGAGAGGACATTAAATTAATGACTGACAGCTGTTACAGAATTCAAACTGCTGCTGTCAGCATTAATCAAATTTATAATATAAATGCACAATCAAATGCAAGGTTTGTGTTTACAGTGGCATTCGGGATGTGATGACAATGTAGGCGTTTTAATTTGAATGCTTTTTTTTAATTTTTTTTTTAGCTTATCCAGTCGAACCTACTAGATGTGGATGCTTGTGGAGACTTGATGCAAAATAATGTGAAAGATGTGAAAAAAAAAAAAAAAGGGTTGTCAGAATAAATAACCAGTGAGTTAATCCTTCGGACAACAATGTGTAATAAATAGAAGAAACAGAAATCGAGATTGCATTTAAAACACGATTTATGGAGCGTTCCTAAATTTCGTTCTCCTCACCTTCTCTTAAGTCTGCACTGGTCTGATTCCTCTGGCGTTTTGAGCTTCCCTCATGAGCGTCAAGATTCACCTTCCTCTTTAGCGAGCAGACATCATCTGCCGTCTCTGGATCTACCTCCTTTCCTTTCACATTCTTCTTGTTGAGCTGGATGAGCTTCAGCAGCTCCTGGACTTTTCCTGGGTCGTTATGAGGAGCTGCTCTCTCCGTCTGACCCTGAAGCTCCTCCACTTTTTTCTTCACGCTCTCCAGGAGCATGGTAAACACAGTTGGCTTGTAGAGGTAGGGCCGCAGGAAACTCTCCCAGTTGGTCTTCTGCCGGGGTGCGGGAAACAACTTCTCCTTGGCATCCAGTTTGGGGTCATAATCAATGCGGGAGCGTTGCAGGAGTTTGCCCTCACGGAGGTTCGTGAGGTAGTCATAAACCTGCTGCTCAACGGCGGCACTGAGGTCAGTAGGAGGTTCACCGCGAGCCTTGTTCAGAGCACAGTGTAGAGCTGAGACGAACCAGTCGTGCTGTGGCATGATAGCACTGTGGTGCTCTGACGAAACTGGTATGCAGCTCTCAGAAGGGTTCGATGCTTTACCAGAACAAAGACGGTTTAAATTACTACATCACAGAATTAAGATCAAACAAGATCTGAAACACACTCTATGCAAATATGAAAACACCTACACTTCTACAAAGGTTTGTACACTTCTACAAAGGCTGATTCTGGACACTCCTTGTTACAGTGTAATTATACATCTAAGAGCTTAGTAATATGAATTAACTACATGTATTTACTATATGGTAAGGGTTAAAATGAGAAAAGGATTTTTGCAAGTAATTGTAAACTGTTACTGTAATAAGTACATGTAACGTGTATCCAGGTGACGTAAAGCTGCTGTATGTAGGACTGACACAAAATGGTTGAACTAGGTATTGCAGTCCAAATTCAAAATATTAGGAGACGTTTTGTTTTTTACCCTGCCCATCCTACTCAAACTTGACGCACAAGCATGTTGCTGGATTCCTGCTCAGACCCCTTTCGTCCATGACTGAAATGAAATATTCTCCGTTTTCCGTTAACTGACAACCCGTGGTTCAGAAACACAATTGGATAAACTGGCGGTGGACAGGTTTCACAAACCAAAACAGAGGCCAACAATCCAGACCGGATCGCATATTTTCAGAGCATTGTTTTTTTTAGATTAAGCATCTAGCATGTTTCTTAAATATCTGCAAGCATACTATGGTATTTTTATGCTTTAGTAGACTCAAAATCCTATATACAGCACCTTTAAAATAAAGTGTTACCAATAAATGTGATTGTAGTCTGTTACAGTTACTGAGAAAAATGTGTAATTAAGTTACAGTTACTTCAGGAATCTTAAAGATTAAAAAGGGGGTTACATCTGAATATTATTATACATACACAGATTTTAAAAAGTATAATGTATTAAAATTCCATGCATTACAATACACATTGTGAATCCATTTAAAATGCATTATACTTTATCAAAGTGTTATTGTTAATTGTTTTTCCACTTACAATTAAGTTTATATTAATTTATTTTAATAGCACTATTGCTTACAGAAAAAAGTATAACCAAGTTAATTTGTGAATTAATGTGAATATTCTTTGGTATTAAGACTTCAAATCTTATTAAGATTAGTAAGTGTATTGACTTTTGGCACTGCTACAATTTGGCTAGTTTGAAGAGAACCTCAGCAAGTTAGCAAAATTAATTAAACTTTGTGTTTATGAATATTTACATGAACAATAACATCTGTTTAATAGCACAGACATTTGAAAGCGAAACAATCGCTTGCATCGTGCATCTCTCCAAATACTTACCTCTCTTCAACCAGTCACGCTTCTCTCTGTAAATAAAAAGTGCTTGTATAGAGGACATTTTCCAAGCACCTCGTCGATCTGTAAAGCCAAAAGAAAGTTAATTTCATTCAAATATTTTAAAGATCAGTTTTTATGTTTTTTTTTTACAAAAGCATTTCATTATCATTACATCATACCACTTGAGTTGGCCATTTGACTGGCAGAAAGCAAGAAGAGGAAGCCTCTGTCCCTCACCATATTGACCAACACCTACAGTGACGAGACAACAATCAGCTCAATTACAAACAGCTGCAAAAAAATTAATCAGAACCGTTGCTTACCAGACCCTCCACCTCCAGTTTCTGCAGCAATGTAGTCAGGCTCTTTGGAGAAGTTTTGTCTTTCTCCACCACGTCAAACAGACTGCAGAACATGCCACTTTTAGACACTACAATAACAAAGCAGATCTTTAATTTATATCACATCATTTTTTCTCTATAAGCACAGCCAATGCAGCACTAACATCCCTACATTAATATGCAAAATAACAATAAAAGAAAGAAAACAAACATGCATAGCAAAACATACTATACTTTGGAATTTCCTGGAATACTTGTCGACAGATATAAGTACAAACAAACAGGAGATCTCATTCTCCATCTTTTATAGTTTGCAATATAAAACGTTTATTAGACAAATCAAAGACTTGTTTATTCAAAAATTAATGTGATCAATAGTAAATGAAAATGCTGAAACACTTCTTAAACCTGAAATTATTTCTGTAAGACCAGCGCTCAAAAGCTGTATATCCATCTGCCTCATGACTGATCTCTCTGCAAAACTGAAGTGTATAAGCAGTAATTATTTTTAAAAGAATTTAAAAGATTAAAAAGAGGAATTAGAGAGAATAAATTGATATTGCATTTGCTATTGTGTAAATAATATGTAATCAATAAAAAAGTAACTTGTCTGATTACTAGTAATACATTTTTGGAATCTGATTACATAAAACAGATTACGTGTACTAAGTAGAGTCCTCTGCAGAATCTAACTCTGCTGCAGTTTAGATTCACTGCTTCACTGGTCTAGCCAAAGGAGAAATACACTTTTTTTTTTTTTTTACTTCATTAGTATAGGATATAGGATAATGAATGAGAGATGGGGGGCACGATTGGATAAGTTCATCAAGGATTTGAACTTGGGACGCCCATAGAGCAGTGAACCTGTATGAATGATAATCAAAGAGTAAACTAATGAACTCAAATGAAGAATTGGAGCTGTGTGTCTGCAATCAGACCCTGTATTCCCATTTCAAAATAAAAGATTACACTCAACAGGCAAATATTGGATATATCTGTTGACTACTTCTTCAGCTCTGTGAAGCAATTAAGGCATAGGCTGTTAAATGTTAAAAAGTGTTCAAACCTTCATGGCTGCCCGTGTAGAGGCTCCAGGAAAAGAGGGAAGATGGGATCTTCTCTTTGACTTGCTGCAGGCTCATGACTTTACCTATTTCAATCTTCTCTGGCCTGTAACAACAACAGCCATCGTTCAACATCACAGCGATTCACACACGGGGTTGGCCAATATGATAATATTTTCATATATCGGCAATGTCAACAAATAAGGTAACAAGCAATTATCAACATTATCAGTAAGAAACAATTAATTACATCCTTAGTAAGTTGCAAAAAAAAACTCTAGACTCCCCATAATATAAAAGCTAAACTTTTTGTAAAGTGCAACTCTGTTTTCATACTTCATGAGCAGTGAAGTAATTTATTTTTACTAATTTTAATGTTCACAATTTAGAGTGAATACTACACTTTTTACTGCAGAGGAAACAGAAGCTGCATTTGAAGTTGCATGAGATGTATTTACACGGACTGTTTTAATGAAGCTAAGGTGCCACAAATGAATTTACACCACAGAATTTCAAAATGCAAAAATTATTTTATAAGATTCATGTTTTAAATACTTTTGAACATTTTGTGGGAAAACATAAATAAAATCACTGTGGCAAGTGAATCACTGACAAACTTGATTTGTTAAAAAGGTGGATTAATTCACCAGAGATGCAAAACACTTCTGCTTTAAACTTTAGTTACAATATTGTATTAACTTAACATCTTAACTCACAATTAAGAACTTCCACACTGACGATATAGTGCTTTAAGGGTAGTGTGCCAAAAAAGATTGCCATGTTTCGGTCTGAAGCAGCCACGTGCAAAGATCAATTATAATAAGATGAGAGAGTTTCGAAGCATGCAGAACCAACTGCTCACTATAGCTCTCACAGTGCTTTGATGTCACACAGCAATTGGTCTGCGCAGTGTTGTTACAGATCGAACACACCTCAACGCAAATAGTTTGCTGTTATATGGGTAGATTATGAAATTGTATATTGTGATTTTTCAAGGCGATTATGAAAGATATTTTTGACATATTACCCAGCTCCAGATTTCACATGTCCAGTGTCAATTAACATACACACGGTGACTGCGGTTGACTCACAGTTTGTAGGGCAGGAAAGGTTGAGAGTGCGATCGAAGGCTGGCCTGGTACACATCTTTCCCTCCATTTACAAAATGCCCTCTCCATACTGTGTAACAGCGTCTACCTATCACAACAACAAAAGGAAACAAACTAAATCCTGTCATTATTTATTTGACCTCATGTCATCCCAAACAAGCAATCTGTTATTTTACTAAAGATGAAATTAATATTTTTTTTCAATGAAATAATATTTTATTGTGATAGTGACTTCAAGTGTTACTTGCAAATATGAATACTTTTTAAAATACCCTTTTTTTCCTTTTTGAGGCTTGCCAGACAATATAAAGAACAACAATACACTGTTTTACTAAAAAAGGATGCCCACCTTTGCTCGTCCCTGATGGCTCACTGTTGGACCTGATAAACAACACAAGACAATTTTAAAAATGAATCATGAAAAATTCCTTTTACACACATTCAATGAAATTATAATAGCGTCTCTTTAGCATAATTTACTTCAAATATACTTGCAAAACGAAAACAAGTACAAGGCTTACTTCCAACTAAGGCTAAAATTATTAGTTGACATTAAATAGTTGAATGATTGTTAAATAGTCAATATTATATATATATATATATATATATATATATATATATATATATATATATATATATATATATATATACACACACACACACACACACAATAATTATGTAAGAAAACTTTTTTTTTTGGATACGATTTATCAATTGACAGCACCACTTTACAGAACTAAACATGAACAACAGGAATTTTATGACTTTATTCATGATGTTAAGCTGAATAATGCTTCATTTAATTACTTTTTGTTTTTAAATAAAATGTCATCTCATTTTTTGCGCCAAATATTTTAATTTGTATAAATTAATTGCATAATTGTAATTACATGATATGATTTCCAAAAGCGAAGCTGATTTAAAAAAAATAAATAAATTGTATTTGTTAAAATACATATTAAAAAAATAAAATCACTAATTGCAAAAACTGAATAAATCAAAATCTACTGATGAACCAGTAAAATAATCGTGGATCAGTCAATCAACTGTTCTAATGATTAATAAATTATCAAGGCAAGGCAAGGCAAGGCAAGTTTATTTATATAGCACATTTCATACACAATGGTAATTCAAAGTGATTCAAAATTCAATCAAAATAATTGTTGTAAAGCGAAAAATATATACGAGGTCAGTGCATAATAAAGTTCATAATGTTTAAGGCTCTTGGAAAGGAACTGTCCTTAAATCTCCTAACACTGAGAGTAAAAGAAAGCCAGATACCTGAGAGGAGGCAGTGGTTTAGAGGCCACTACTGAAGCCTCTTTGCCTTTGAAGTAAAAAGAGACCACTGCATACGGACACACGTGTCTTGGCCTGGACGAAACCTCAAAATCCACATACTCGTAGAAGTATTGCTGTGAACAAAGCAGCCATCTTACAGTAAATACATGTAATCACAAAAATTTGAGCCATTTTTTTTTTTTATTTCTACAGGAGTTATTGTACTCAGGTTTATTTGAATGACTTTACCTGAGTGTATTCGAATGACCTGTATGACTGCAAGGACGTCACTCTGGTTGAGTTCTTGGAGAAATGGCTGTCAAATTTAGGTGTAGGATCCATACTTTTGGACATCGAGTCATGTACACTTTTCACTTTACCCTGGTGGACAAAAGATTGGACATTTCTCAAACTCAACTACACTAATGTTTCATTTGACTACAATGCCATTGAAGCTGCTGCTGTACCTTTATAACTTTAAATATGATGATGTTTCCTGTAAATCCAGGCTCAATGGGGCTGATTTGAAGTAAATCAGAAAACTGACACAGATAAACACCTGAAACATCAACATAATCATTACTAAAAGCATGCACTACAGATGCCAAAATTTACACTACACTGATTTCTTGCAGAACATGAAACAGCTCTCCATTTCACATAGTCCAAAAATGTCATAGTCACATGTGTTTCCCTCCTGCTCTTAGCAGTTCATTACCAATCTTTATGCTCTTGATTTCTTTCCATTGGTGACACACCCACATTCAGTCCACTCTTTAAAAAAATACTCCTAATGAAACTCAAACATTAAGAGCTGTTTTGTGTGTGTGTGTGTGTGTGTGTGTGCGTCCGTGCGTGTATGTGTATATATAAAAACAATAATGTGCAGCAAAATAAATCTCTGTGAGCATTTTTATGTATTAGAATAATGCTTGATTTATTAGTGAGGAATATCAGGAATTTATGGTTTATCAGGCAACCCAATTAACTTAACAACACACATATAATAATAATGCACGTTAAGAACTTTTGACACTGGTGTAAACAAGTGTAGCTTGCATTTCATTCCGTGTTAGGAAGTCTAGATGTGTGAAGGTTATTTCACCTTTAGATGGATTCCCCAACATACTCATCCAGCTGCTGCCAACAGACAGTCCTCTTTCACACACCACCGAGACCTGCAACCAGCACACAACACACACAAATACAAGAGAGAAACCACATTAGAAAGTGACCAAAGAATGACAAATGGTCATCTGTTTAGCTGAACGTCACTGTGTGATACTCTGAATGCAATGAACTAATGAACGGCTGAACAAAGAAAGTTGTTTACCTTTTGAGTATCACAAAGCAGGAAACAGAAAGTCTCAGACAGCTCTTTCTCTGTGCGCCCATCCTGCTTGAGCTCTCTTCGCTTCTCCATGAACTGCATATTCAAAACATCACAATATTACTTTTGTACTTGACGCACAAAGATCAATCTCAGATTTCCAGACAAAGCAGATGAGTATTATTGTTAAAAAAATGTTCTCATAACCACAGACATACGATTAAATTCATACTTAAATCTCAGTTGACCACATAAAAATAATTACTCAGAAGGACTGAAGAATGAGATTACTTGGATTTGTGCCAAGTTTGTGCTTGGAATGGGAACAAAATGATATAAATGATGATAATGTTTGATCACATCACATCATTCTTCGGCATAATTACTTTTCACTTATTCCTTTTTTTAATAAAATCAATTAATTAGAGATTATTTTGATTTAAAAAAAATAATGAAATCCATATAATAAAGAAAACTGAATTTGGTAAAAAAAATAAAATAAATAATGGATCAGGATGGTACCAACACTGCCTAAAAAAAATTTATTATTAATAATTATTCATTTTTAAACAGTAGTGGTAGTAGTAGTCTAATCGTATACATTATTCTAAATAATAGTAATATATTTCTGGCACAATATCTAAACCAAACTTTTATTTTGACGGGTTGCTGTGAATACCTTACCATTTCTGCGTGTATATGATATGATACTGGTTTTACGCAAATGAAATGGTAAAATGGTTGTGAAATTACTTTCAGAGCAGATCTGCAGATGTTGTTTATGTATTAATGTCCTCACTGAGAAGGCAGATGCTAAATTCATGGCCAGCGCCACATGCTTCAGTATATGTAGTTAACAAAACTGCACATATCATTCATCCAAACAGAGACTCGCAGAACATGCAGGATTAATATTGAATTGATTTTTGTGGCTCAATATTTCCAGATATTAGTCCATATAGCAAACTCTGCATCACGGAAATAATGAACCGTGTTGACCAGGTACTCAAAAAATACTGTTAATGTAATGCAATGATGTTTTAATTTTTTTAGTACCGACTTGATACCGAAGTACCGGGTCTTTTGATACCACTAAAAACAAAGATCATTTTCCACCACAACGCTTCTAAATATGTACATAATAAAACAAGTTAAAAAGTTATTTTTTAAGCAATGACAGGGCAACTGATAATCTTAACTACTGGCTTAAAATACTGTTACTGCTCAGTGGCAATTCCTGTCCCTTGATAAGACTGAACAGAAAAAAATAAACACTGAACAGGCAGATAAGTATGTCTACTATCATTCATCCACATTGATATTCCTTCATACAGGTATTCAAACTCATAATGATGCCTCAATACATTTTGCAGCCATTTGAACAATTCAATTTACATTTGCAGTCCACAAACAGTAAAATGCACCGTAGGAGAAGAGTCACCACTCACATCTTTCTCCAGCGGTTCACTGTGGACAAGGCGAGGTTTGGAGTACACAAACATCCCCATGGAAGAGGAATCTTTGTAGCTGGAGGTGAGGATCTGCAGAATGTCGGAAAACTCTCTAGAGTCCGTAGACACAGACTGAAACAGAGCTGTGAATGGAGAACAAAACTGTCAGAAAACAATTACGACATCGGTCAAAAAGAATTCCACTAAATACATAAAAACACACATTGATTATACAATGCTCTCTATAATAACTGAATGCATCTATGTTATATATGTTTTCAAATTACATATCTTTAATGATATAATCACTAGTTTGTGAGGAAAATATGATTATGACATTGTGTAAGAATGAAATAATTTCTATACGTGACAGCTGCAGAAGAAAAATGACATCTTATGTAGACTGTACCAGGATCAGTTTGATAAGTTGCACAAGACATCAGTGCATAAGATGGGGTGATGTGTTTAAACCAATTTCATTGGTCAGATAGGGATTTTTGCACATTTTTTCAGCACATTCCTGTTTTTATAGATTTAGAACTGATGTCTAGATGTAACCATCAAGTTTCATATTAATTTGATTATTTTATATTAAAAACACACATTATATAATCTGTCCAATGTTGTCTTGTAAATGCATAAAATGCTACAGAAGCAAATATGGTGCGAAAACAGTTTTTATAAATTCTATAATACATACTGTGTGTTTGTGTGTATTTATATATACATAATAAATCACGATTAATTGTTTGACAGCACATTTTAACAACGTATACATTCAACAAACAAAATATACAAACATACATACAAACAAAAAAAAACAACAACTGCTTATGTTAAAGCTGAAGTTAAGACACCAAATTTACAAAGAAAAACAAAATCAGTGATGGCACCTTATTGTAAAGTGTTACTTTTTAACATTAATGTAGTAACACGAACAATGAACATTAAATCTTTTACACCGTTTACTAACCTTTGTTAGACAGTCATTCATTGTAAGTTCATGTTCGCTTACAGTGTATTAACTAATGTTAACAAGCACTGTGTTAACTCCTGATTTTAATAAGGAGTCGAATTGTAAAATGCTGCCCATTTTGTTTTGCATCATCAAATCATTATTTTGCTATTTTTCCACTGTAAAGCTGCTTTAACACAATCAGTATTATATAAAGTGCTATATAAATAAAGGTGAGCTTACTCATCTGAACACAGTAACTATTTCACAATTGTATGCTACTATTCCCCTGGCAGTTACCGCTCTCACAAAAAAAATAAAAAAATACTATCTGGAGGTTTAAAATATACATGTAACATTTAACATTGATTAAACAAAACTGACATCAAAGGTTATGCATTGCCAATTTAGCAGCACAAAAACATAACTGTTACTGACAAAAATATTACAATTTACAAACACACAGAAAATCATTAGAAATCATTTTTCAATAGCATACCCCCTAATTGAGCTACTGATAACTAAATCGTGTTATTTACTTAAGAAAAGTAGGATATCAGTTGTTAAAATATTTTAAAATATGCTTGTGGATACTATCACCACTGTGCTACTGAAATAAAGGGGAATAAAACACTACATTGTACCTTGTATTATATAAACCCTGCATCAATTAGTACATTTTTGAAATAAATAAATAAATATAACCCTAACCCCCATGTTCTGACAAGCATACGTATTCATGCAGGTGCTTATCATTAGTAGCTTATGTTAACAAAACAGCAAGATGGGAAACAAATCATAGATATTACTTCTTACTGAAGCAGTTTTGGAGCTTATAATGGATGCATGTCTTAGGTTTTTAGATAAGGCTGCTACATGAACCATTGCTAAAATCTAATTTCCTGATCGGTGCAATAACTATTATTGACAATCATCAAGCGCCTCATCTCATTTGTGAGGAGGAGCATAATAATGTCTGTCACAATCATTCGTTTTCAAATAGGATGCAAGTTGATCTGTAGAATTTTAAAGCAAGAATTCAGTGGGTTCAGCTGAGTTGCTTCTGAAAGATGCAGATACACCCACAAACTCCCTTCAAATTCTCAGTGATCCCCATGCTAATGAACGACTGGAAACTGGCTAGTAAAAGACAAAAATTTGAAAGACTATACCTTTACACCGATGATACACTGGGCAATGTTTTGAGCAACACTGCTGGACAGCTTTGTAACATTGTGCCATTAATGGGCAACCAGGTGAGATACGGGGCCCACATGTGATCTAAAATATCCAGATAGAAATTTGTTACCAAGCAAAGTTGCTCAGAAAGGTTTCCCTGTGTATCATTACCCTTTGTGTCAAAGTCACCATGAAATCAAATTATTGTTATTTTCTAGAATGGTGGATTGTTTACTATAAATTTGCACACATTGCTAAAAAGCCTTTTAAGGCTAATCTCAGGTAAACTTTTAACAAATATATGGAACCATACTTCCCCAGACAATTGATTACAATAAGAATTGCAAACACTGAATGTTGCATTACAATAAAATTATGCCAAAAATAAATATGCAATAATTTTGCAGTGACTTTCTAAAAATAACCTCTTTAAATATGTTGATTGTAACTGAAATCTGCACATTTTAGATGTTGTTTCTCTACTAGCATAAAACAACATGAAACATATCGATGTACCGTTACACATTGTAGTGTGTATTATGATTGAAATATGTTGAGAACATATACAAAATTGTATAGTTACTAAAAACATTTGAGTATTTATTAACTTATTATATATATATATATATATATATATATATATATATATATATATATATATATATATATATATATATACTTTGACATGACATACAGTCTAAAGGTTATATATAATACAGTATATATGTGTGTTTCGGATTAATTATTTAGTGTTCATGCAGAAGTACTTAAAAGTAAATGGACCTGCTGATCACAAATCGCACCATTTAGATGGCTCACAATAATTGATTCTTACACTCTTTAAATGACTCCTGACTGTTTGAATAAAGCCTTGTTTTAAAAGATTCTGCAAATGCATGAATGGAAGTTTAGAGTGTTTAAATAGAATATTCAGCCATTTGAATGGAACCTTTGGAAAGTTTAACAAAAATTAGTTATAAACGTGATATTTGAATTGAAGCTCTAAATGACAGAATACAAACTTGAATGTTCTATAAACTTATCAAAGAAACTGGTAAGTCCTTGGCTGTTTGAGGTATACATATTTAATTACTCATAATAATACACGCTTTGCTGAAAAAATAATAATTATCTATATCTTTTTATGTTTAAAGGTCTATGAATAAAACGAATAAAACGTAGTGTTCCCCACTGTACACCCAGGTGACATTCGGGTGTGGCAGATCAACCTGTAACCTGAGGGAGGGTACACACACACACACACACACACACACACACACACACACACACACACACACACACATGTACATAAACGTATAGATACAGATTTGATAGCAACTCATGTATATGGTGTGTTGCACCGGATCTCCATTTATACTGTCACGAATTACTGTGCTACCCATCTAGAGAGCGTTACTGGGAATCACAGACGCGAACAACACGCTCCCGTGATGCACACTACCGTTTTCTAGGTTTAGAGCTCGCTAGAATTTCACACACAGACTGAGTATCTTCAGTCCGAGGCTTAAGGGAAAGACAGACAAAGAAAGCGGGTCGTGCACCTCTCTTTTCTCTGCTCTTCCGGGGGATGTGAAAGTTGAGCCTCGGCTGCTCCTCGGCGGGTTTCGCGGCCCATGAGACGCTTTTGACCCGTTTCTCTTCATCGGGTCCGTCCAGACATCCATACTCTTCCTCCGTGGCGCCATTTTGGCTCCATGAAGGCGCAGCAGGGCTGTCGCAGGTTTTGCCACCTCGGTGCTCCATCGCTGCTTCACTTAGAAGCGGCAGACATGAGCAGCCGCGGAAAGCTGCAGGCAGCGCGGGGTTTGTGTGTGAACTCGCCTCGCACCGCACATAAACACATACACATGGGTATGCCCACTCATTCCCGCAGAGTGTGCGCAAGTGTGAGTGAGAGCGGATAGCCGCAGCGCCGCCCAGCGGCTCCAGTAACACACACAGACACAGACAGACGGCGCCCGCGGTAATCAATGCTCAACTGTACACGATCTCTTAGCTCGTCCTCAACAAGTGATAACGACCTTCAAACACACAGTACAGGTGCATCTCAATAAATTAGAATGTCATGGAAAAATGCATTCATTTCAGTAATTCAACTCAGATTGTGAAACTTGGGTATTAAATAAAATGCAAGTATTTGGTTATTTTAATTGTGATGATTTTTGGATCACATTTAACAAAAACCCACCAATTCATTATCTCAACAAATTAGAATATGGTGATATGCCAATCAGCTAAACAACTCAAAACACCTGCGAAGGTTTTCAGAGCCTTCAAAATTGTCCCTCAGTTTGGTTCACTAGGCTACACAATCATGGGGAAGACTACTGATCTGATAGTTGTCCAGAAGACAATCATTGACACCCTTCACATAGAGGGTAAGTCACAAACATTCATTGCCAAAGCAGCTGGTTGTTCACAGTGTGCTGCATTCAAGCATGTTAACAAAAAGTTGAGTGGAAGGTTGAGTGCAGCCTTATGTGGATAGTCAAGCAAAATCGATTCAAGAATTTGAGTGAAATTCACAAGGAATTGGCTGGGGTCAAGGCATCAAGAGCCACCAGGAATTTGGTTACAGTTGTCGTATTCCTCTTGTTAAGCCACTCCTGAACCACAAACAGCATCAATGACCATGGTGTTGGTGTGCTTGACTGCACAGCAAACTCACCAGACCTGAACCCCATAAATAATCTGTGGGTTATTGTCAAGAGGAAAAAGAAAAACAAAAGACCAAAAAATACAGATGAGCTGAAAGCCACTGTCAAAGAAACTTGGGCTTCCATACCACCTCAGCAGTGCCACAAACTGATCACCTCCATGCCACGCTGAATTGAGGCAGTAATTAAAGCAAAGGAGTCCCTACCACTGCTATATTGTGCATGGTATAATTATAGAACAAAACAATGCAAATGCAGTATAGTGTTTTCTAGATGGAGAGGGAAATCAATAGGGCAAAGATAAACCAATAACACTAGAAGAGGGCAAGGCAAAACAAAAGCAACCCCTAAGAGCAACCAAAGTTACACTGTTACAAACACATACGTGACAAAACATAGAAACCAACAAACAAAAAACAAATAAAACTAATATTTACAGATGTGCAGAATACATACAAAAAAATGGTTTAAATTAACATTTTGTAATTATTGAGACACAGGACAAAACATTTAATTTTTTAAACTATATATTATGGGTATTAATAATAGAATGTATTTAACATAAGTATCCTCTTCAATTTAATTTTATCATTATTATTGTATTTTTATCATTATTATTATCTTATTGTGTTCTCACCATATCTAAAACCATATCCACAGAAAAGGGTTCAATCAGGGACACATGCATGTTTCATAAGGTTCAGGCTGTAACAGGCTCTGCTTAGCTTTTTTCAAATATTTTAATAATTTCCTGTATCACAACCATGATATGTCAACACCCCCTTCCAATTTCTGAAGAGATTATTTAAAATATTTAGACTGTTTTATTATCCTGAAGCAGGTTCTATTGGCATCTAGCATCAACAAAAAAAAACAACAAAACAAAATGGCTATTACATGGAATCTGTTTGTTTGTGAAAAGATGGCAAATTTGTCAACTCAGATGTTACGACCATAAAACTTTGTGTTTCATTAAAATACTTCAATGTGACTTTTGAATGAAAGCTTTATAAATATTAACAAAATCCCATCCATGACAAAATGGGAAAAAAAAACCTTGGGAGAAACCAGGCTCGGTTGGGGGCCAGTTCTCCTTTGGCCAGACGACCAGCACTTAATGATTTTGCAAAGGATTTATAGTGTGTGTGTGTCTGGTTCTCACATCGAGGTGTTCTATCTGTCTCTGATCATCTTTTCTTCCACCATCTGGATCTGGATACAAACCGTGTAACAAAATAAGAAATAAACAGACTAATATTACTGTAGATGCCATTCTTTTTATGATATAACAAGTACATTGTGTATTATAGGGAGTATTCTATAACATACTCCCATTGTAACAATTTTATAATTCTATGCATCATAATGGATAGAATTATATCTGCTGAATATGAAATTTTCCTAATAAGAACATCAGTCCGTTAGACAAGATCTTACATGTTAGTAATCTCTGTAATTAACAAAGCAGATGGTGTTAAAGAGCTACTATGCTGTCTTTCATCTGAGGTGTGTTATTGTTCTCCAAAATCATCCAGGTGTGAGTAATTTTCCATATGCACACATGAACATCATCATGTGAAGAGGGGCCTAATCCAGGGGCTGTGTTGCTGCCAGACAAAAAGACACCTGAGATAAGTGGTCTCTTAAGGGAATATCACAGAATGAGGGGCTCCAGTTACATGTCAGACCTGATATTGCATCATCAATAGTAATAATCTTCCTGAAGGAGTTTAATCTCAAGAGCTTCCTCTATCACTAATCTGGACTGACATTAATAATGACATTATTGTTTGAAATTTTTTTATTCATTGTACTTTCATACTTTTCATTCTGAAGGGATGCATTAAAGTGCAACACTAAAAGCAGCACTAATAATAATCAGAGACGTTTCTTGAGCAAAAAACATTAGAATGATTTCTGAAGTATCGTGTTGCTGAAAAGTTGCAGTAATAAGTTGCAGCTTTTCATCACAAAAATAAAATACATTTTAAAATATATTCAAATATTAAAACGCTATTTCAAATTGTAATATTATTTTACAGTTTTTACTGTAAATTCTTTTAAAAATAAAGCATAAGATACTTGAACTGTTTGAAAAGTAGTGAACACAGTCAAGTATAAGAAAATCATGGTAGCAGGAAAATGTTTATGTAATAACCTACTTTGAAAGGTTATATACTGATTGTCAATTAGAGTGGGAACTAAATGTGTTTTTAATGTTTGTCTCCCTGTGATCCTCATTATGAAAATGTGATACACTGCACCAGAGGAGCACTAGAGGGACTCAGTCATCCCTGAACATTGTTTTCCACTGTGTATAGTCGGTAAACATTTAAAGCTGAACTTAAACTTCACACCTTTGCATCAAAACATTTGCTACACTGAAAGCAAAGCTATTCAGAGCTGAGCGTATATTACTATCACCTTGATTAACTAATGCTAATCATTTAACCTATAATAATATAAAAACAAACATGCATGTACACATTTCTCTTTGTTTGTAATTTCTACAACATAAAACCTCTAATTTCCAACAGCAACCACAATAGAAAAACAGGGGGAAAAAAGTCTTATACTGTATATTTCAATACTACACATTCAAGAAAAAAAAGTTTAAAAAAGAACAGAAAGACTTTTATAATACTGACAACCACCAACCATGTTTTGCATATATTTTCGGTTTCGGCACACACAAAAACACAATAACAGAGATTTTCTGTTAGCTACAGTGCTTGCCAACAAGCTGCTACAGAAGAAATATATACGTCCACCACAATCAGTTGTCAATCCTCCAGTAGTTTTAATATTTATCTGGCTCTGACAGTTACAAAAACAAAGCAAACAGATTCAGTTGTGGCACAACTGTTTCTTGTCAAAGACAGAAAGAGAGTTTGTGGTCAGCTCGCTGGCAGGGTAGTGCAGGGACACAATAGATAGCATTGCTGAAGTCAAAAGATCCATAGCAGCTCCAGCTGGAGAAACCGAGCCAGGCATAGAGACAAACAGCCACTGAAAAATGGGTTAGGATTCCTTAAATAGAGCAGCTAACAAGCTACAGCTGAAACTGATCAGCTCCTAGCGGCAATCTGACACACCCACTCACACATACACACAACACAGATGAGATTGTGATCCCATTGACTGTGATACTGTGACACTTTTGGCAGCACTAGAAAAACTGTGATCACACTTTACTTTTACTTAACATTTGATTGGTCATGTTTTATTAGAAATATTCATATATTCATATGTTAGATTATGAAATGAACATAAAACACCTAACCAATACATCACCTTTTACGCTGATGTGAGTGTTTCTTTGGCAGACTAGTGATTAAAGTGAAAGGGTGGACCCAGATGCTCAGTTTCTAAATGACTGCCACAGACAACAGAGCAGTGAAAGGAAGGCACAGAATAACACGAAACCATGGACAGCAGCATCAATTTCAGAGAAGTGCTTGCTTAACTGTAACACAGCACTGAACAGGATGGCTCATTTTGTCACAGGTGACATTGCTGTTTATTTAAGGCATCGCTGGCCTGGAAGCAGTGTCTCTGCAGCTGTCAAAAAAGTTCTTGACAGAGATAGACAGAGATAGACATATTACAGCAGTTTTTTAGACACCTGTAGGTCTGGCCTGTGCAAAGTGTACATAACCTATAAATTAGGATATAGATTTGTGATGCCAGGGTCTCCATATACACTCTTAATCAAAAGATTGCAATAATGTTTTATTGAAAGATAAAGCTTACAAGTACCCTTTTGAACGCTAAAATGACGAATGGGACACCCATGGCACTGGTCTCAAACTCAGTTCCTGGAGGGCCACAGCTGTGCTGCAAATTGGTTTAAAAATAATAAACAATGCTTTGATACAGAGCCATTGACCTCCCAGGTTATGTTAGGCCCTGGTCCAGAGATGGCATTAGATAATGAGCCACATACGATAGAGTCCGAGACAGAGTCCACTGAAATTAAAAGGGGGAAAGTGGCTATAGTTCTGTATGGTGTTCTTCTTATTGTCCAAAATGAACAACAAAAAGCAAAATATGTGTATCTCAAAGAATATCCACAGATTGCCTGATCTTGTAGTGTAGTACTTTAGCCAAACTTAAGCATTTGATAACACATTGAATATGTATTTTGCTTTGCTATTGGATAACAGTAAAAAAGTGTAAGACATCCCTGATAAACACAATAGAAATTGCTGCCACAGAGGCAGAAAGAAGTTTCTTCCATTTTCCAAGCTTTTTTCTACTTAAATCAATGGAGTGCGGATGGTCAATTCCATTGCAAACCAATTAATGTTGTAGTTAATAAATAATATGTTTGGCAAAGCATGTTTTCATTAATGTCCTTTGGGAAGAGGTAGGCTACTTTTGCACCTTGGGAGTAGCGTGTGATTGCATAGACCTACTTTTTCATCAAATATCACTAGTTTTAGTGATAAGATATGAATTAAGATACGATTAAGATATGAATGTTTGGAATGCGTTAGTAATTTAGGTATTACTACTTTAAAGTAATAGGATAGTATGGCATCTGTTATTTAAATAATTGTGCCTAATGTTTGAATAATATCTAATAACAAAGCAGTCACACAATGAAATTGAAATGAGGATGCGGCATTGCCTTCAACAAGTATGACATGTGCCTCCATCTCACAGGATCAGGCAGTGCACGAGAACTACTTACGCAGATGAAGAATGTACATGCCACTTGACCTTTGGGTGGCCTTTGACGTGAGCTGACCCCACACTCTGCTTTCATCACCACTAGTTTGTCATTGTCAACTTGTTGTGTTCTGGGCTGTAATGCAATGCTGTACCACTTGAGGTACTCAAATCACAAACAATTATGCAGATATAAGGGTACAATGTATTAGTATGAAAGTGTCCTATTGTCGATAGGGGATCAAATATACTAAACACTCCTAAGAGTTGTATTTTAGGGAAATGACAAATAAACAATACTAGCATATTTTTACTGCTTGCTGTCAATCAAGTCAAGTCACCTTTGTTTATATAGCACTTTTAAAAATAGATTGTGAAGAAAACACCGGCAAGTGATCTCTTCTTGCCCCAGCGGCCACTGGCAGTACTGGACCCTTTCCTTCGGTCTACACGGGGTCCCAGCGACCTTCCAGAGGATGATGAACATCTTCTTGCAGGCACACCAGACCTATGCAGTGGCCTACTTAAACGATGTGGTCATACATTCAGAGACTTGGGAGGACCACCTCGAGCGACTGCGGAGAGTGCTGTCCAGACTACAGAGGGCAGGACTCACAGCCAACCCCAGAAAATGTCATCTGGCACTCTCCAAAGCCAAGTACCTGGGTTTCCAAGTCGGGAGGGGCCTCATTCGGCCCCAGGAGAAGAAAGTGGAAGCTGTGCAGAAGGCACCCAAGACCCAGAGCCTTCCTGGGGTTGGCGGGCTACTATAGGTGTTTCATCCCTAACTTGTCCTCTCTAGCTGCCTCCCTGACAGATCTGACCAGAAAGGGGCAGCCGGAAAAGGTGACCTGGACCCCCGCTATTGAAGAGGCGATCCAGAAAATAAATACGGCATTGACATCGAAACCAGACCTCCGAGCCCCAGACTTCAGCTGCCCCTTCTTGCTGCAAATGGATGCCTCCGACATGGGTCTGGGAACTGTCCTATCCCAGGTCCTATTCCAGGAGCATCCTGTACTTTACATCAGCTGAAAACTGACCCCAGCCAAGAGAAACTATGCTGCGGTGGAAAATGAGGCCCTGGCCATCAAGTGGGCGATCTTAAAGCTGCGGTATTACCTCCTTGGCCGAAAATTCACCCTTGTCAATGATCACGCCCCGTTACAGTGGATGGTCCGGAGTGACCAGATTCTAGTACTCCAGGATTTCCACTTCGTTGTGTGTCGCTCTCTCGGATCTGGGAAATATTTCCAAATATAGGAACCTGATAATTTTAGTTTAAAATTTAATATTTTAAACTTTTCGTTAGCTCCTCCCGCCACAATATAAATATATTGTGATGAGTCGGCTGCCCCTCCTCTTTATCGTCACCATCACCCCGTCCTTTATTCGCCGCCCTTCACCAGGCTCCCGACGGGAGTGGGTGTGTTCGAGAGGAGGGGCGTGGTATCGGTCAGGTCTGGCGGCGTGTGATATTAGCCTTGTCACCGTCGCCGTTAAATACCTGACCGCGTCTCTCCCTCGGAGACCGGCTCTTCCCCGTGCATGCACGCTGGTGTCCTCGTGGGTCCAGGAAGGGTGCGCGATGGACCTCACCCCGCCGTCCGTGAACACAGAGCTCATCCCACTCTGCCGCCCGAGCAACGAAGCGAGCGAGCGCGCGCTGAAGAGCCGCCGCCCCTCGCGCCCCGGACCAGAAAAAGGGAGCGTGTGACGACGCCGACTCCGCCCCTTACCTGGACCCTTCCCCTGGAACACGGCCTCAACCTGCACTTTCCCGGAGCATTTACACAGATCCCCCTTTTTATTTGGACACTTTTCCCATGGACACTTTATTTTGTATTATTATTATTTTGTCAATAAAAAGCCTCCGAGGCCTGACGCAACGCCCACTGTGTCTCAGTCGCTGGCTCCTCCTGTCACAATATATATATATATATATATATATATATATATATATATATATATATATATATATATATATATATATATATATATATAGTGACGGAGGAGCAATGATTGACACAGTGGGCGTTTTTATTAAAAGAAAAGGTACAGAATAAAGTGTCCAGGGAGAAAAGTGTCCAAATAAAAGGGGGAAGTGGTGTCCTCGTTGTGCTGCAGGGGAAGTGCAGGTCAGGCAGTGTTCCAGGGGGAAGGGTCCAGGTAAGGGACGGAGTCCGGCGGCGCACGCGCCTCTCTGGTCCGGGCGAGGGGCGGCAGCTTCTTCCGCGGCATCTTTTGCTTACTTCTATGTTCATATGAATGAATTGGAAACCTTTTTCAACCATTTTGACAACATATAAAGGATGATTTTCTTGTCATACTGCCACTTGTGCTGGGCTGTAGTGCTTTTCCACAAGGGTGGGGCAGCTTCTTAAACATTTTGGAGGAGTGCAGCTGGTTGATCTGTAATATTTATATTATATTTTAAATATTATACTGTATTTATTTGTTGAATTAATTTAGGCTTCACATAAAAAAATTATGAGCATGCTTAAGAGCACATTTTTCCTCGTATTTATTGCCAGTCACAAACATGCTCCTGATTGCTTCCATTAAGCAGGTGATAAGAGCAAAGCACAATTATATGTCCAATCACCATGCTAACAGCCCTAACCCTAATCCTGATAGCAAAAATGGTGCAGATGCCACATTTTTTCAAGTTTTTTTTTTTTTCACACACACGTAAATTTTTTTCTTTTCTCCAAATTGCTCAAAGCTGAAAAGATGTGTAATGTACGCGTTGGTGATTTAGTTGAAATCCAGACCAGCTGAGAAGCAGAAAAGGAGTATTTTCATACAGAGTAGGATCTAAATGTGTTTTTAACATTTGTCTCCCAGTGGTTCTCATTATGAAGATGTGATACACTGCACCAGAGAAGCACTAGAGGGATTCAATCGTCCCTGAACATTGTTTTCCACTGTGTATAAACAGTAAACATTCAAAGCCAATGTGTGTGTGTATGTATGTGTGTGTGTATATATATATATATATGTGTGTGTATATATATATATATATATATATATATATATATATATATATATATATATATATATATATATATATATATATATATATTTATATACATATATGCATTTAAAAACACATAAAGAAATATTTAAAGTTTTTTAAAAGTGTTTATTTGATTTTCTTCATTATTTTACACATCAGCCAGTCTTTCTCATATATATTAAACATGCATTTCCATAGTTTACCTCCAAACTTTACCACTCATGGCCCTGGGCACTTTCTTTTCTCATTGTTTGTAATTTCTACAGCATAAAACCTTTCATTTCCTTTAAATACAACAACAACCAAGATAGAAAAACAGACTATAAATAAACATATGTCATAGATTTCAATACAATACTTTGAAGGGAAAATAATAATAAAAAAGAACAGAATAAAATACTTTTTTTTTTAAACTCATCGCTGCACATCTGACAACACTAAAAACCAGCAGACACATTTTGGCAAAGATTGTTTTCTTTATAGCATAAGTTCGGCACACACAAATACACGATGACAGAGATTGCTCTGATCTGCATGGCACAAGAGACTTTCTGTGTATTCCAATAAACTGCTACATAAGAATGATATTTCCAACCACAATCAGCTGTCAATACTCCAAAATATTATTCCAGAACTTTGAGGTCCTTTCAAAGTGCTTCACAGAATACGTTTGTAGATTCTTCAATAGTTTTAATATTTATCTAGGTCTGACATCGACTGTATGCTGAGACATCCTCCACAAGATGAATGTGTAATATATAGTGCTATACTGTCAAACGATTAATAACACCTAAAATTATTTACATATGTGTGTACTGTGTATATTTATTATGTGTATATAAATACAAACACATGCATGTATTTAAAAAAATATGTTGTTAAATATATTTAGATAATAAATAAGAATACCCAAATGTAGAATATATATATAAAAAATTATTTATTCAATATGTGTATTTATTTATTAATAATAAATATACACAGTACACAAACTTATAAGCAAAAACTTTTATTTTGCCTGTAATTAATCGTTTGACAGCACTAGAAATACTGTGATCGCCCTTATGTTTTGAAAACATTCGACTGGTCATGTTTGTCAGTGATTACGAAATGAACATAATAGATCACAATAGATCACCTTTTACACAGATGTGACTTTTTCTTGGGCAGACAGTAATGATTAAAGTGAGATTAAAGTGAAACGGTGGATCCAGATGTTCAGTTTCTGAACGACTGCCACAAACAACAGCTCAGTGAAAGCAAGGCACAGAATAACACAGAACCATGGACAGCAGCGTCAGTCTCAGAGAAGTGCTTGCTTGACTGTAACACAGCACCAAACAGGATGGCTCATGTTGTCACAGGTGTGAGGTCTGTCAGGTCCATCTGTGGATACTCAGTGCTAGCGGTGTTCATCATGCTGTAGTCTGAGCACGGAGCTGCTGTCTGTGACTCTATCTCACACGCTGCAGAGCCCACAGCTTCTTTGGCTTGTCGAATGCAGTTGAGCCACTGCTGTTTATTGAAGGCATCGCTGGCCTGGAAGCAATGCGTCTGCAGCTGTCCTCCGCTGCCAAACGACACGCGGAAAAAGTTCTTGGCTGGACGGAGACAGACAGAGATAGACATATTACAGCAGCTCTTCAGGCATCTGTAGTTCTGACCTGTGCAAAGTGTTCTTAGCATATATATTAAGACTGAGATTTGTAATTCCAGGGACTCTAGATACACTTTTGAAAAGTTTGGAATAATTACGATCTTGAAGTCTCTTATGCTTAGCAAAGCATTAATTATTTGATCAAAATACAGTCAAAGTTGTAATATAACAATACATTGTATGGGTCAAAATGATCCATTTTTATTTTATGGCAAAAAAAAAAAAAATCATCAGAAAATAAAGTAAAGATCATGTTCCATTTTGTAAATTTCCTACTGGTGCTGTTGAACATACACTACTGGTAAAAAAGTTGTGTATGTGTGTGTTTACTGTGTATGTTTATTATACATATACTATATACACATGCATGCATATATTTCAGAGAAAAATATGTTTATAATTATTTAGAAAATAAATTATGTCAATATAAATGTAGACATGGAAATGATCAAAATATATACATTCATGTATTTGTATTTATATATACATAATATATATAGCACACACGTGTATTATTAATGGGGAAAAATAAAATCACAAGAAGCCCCACCCTCTAAATAAAAACAGTCAGCATTCTGAGATGTGCGCCTAGGATCGCACTGGCTGATCTTGCCTGAGAAATAAGCTTTTTCTGAAGCTATTTGAGCCAAAGAAACAACAATTAATGTTTCCCAATAGAAAGAGATAGAAGCTGCACTTGGATGCCCCATGCTTGAAAGATGGCCGCTGAGTGACATGTCTCTTCTTAAATTTTACAATATTAATACTTTATTGAATTTTCGTCTTAAATGTTGTATATCCATTTTGAGGATGATTTATCAAAATAACTGACCAGTAGTGTAAGATGACCAGTTAAAAGCAGTTCATTACTGAATTCAATGGTGAACTGCCTTTAACTAAAAACCGAGTGTTTACTATTGTCCTTTTGCATTTTTGACACAGTACTTTGCTAACTGATACTGTAAAGTTGCCTTTGACACAATTTGTATTGTTAAAAGCACTACATAAATAAAGGTGACTTGACTTGACATGTCGTGTAAAAAACGTCTGTCTTCCTAAACTATAAAAGCAGTTTATTTTTATGAATAAAGACTCAAAATGTCTCTTATCTCTAAAGTTTTCTGCAAGATTTCCCAGACCTCCCAGAATTTTTTTGCTATCACATTGTGAATGCCCAGGTCATTTTTGTGGTGTGCAGTAATATTCTGGGACTCACTGCGCTCGTTGTTGCTGAAAGCTCCTCTGATGGATCCTCCGAGGCGAATCTCTCCGTCCTGCAGGTCTTCCCACTCCAGATCTCTGACAGGGATTGGCTGCCGGTAAAGCTGATAGCACAGCTGCTCGTTTTGGGTGATAGCCCGGGTGATCACCAACACATCCTGAAACAGGAACACATGCAGCTTCTGCAGAAACAGAGAAAGTCATTATTACTCAGTGCAGTTCTTTAATAATGCTTGATGCACGTTCATTCATTAACTTTTTAAGCTGCTTAATTTATCATATATTTATCAAAATTTCTAGAAAATATCTACAAAACTAAAATAATGGCTGTATTTCCAGCTGCTTTGGGCTTCTCTATCTGCTAGCTTTTCACATAGTAACTAGTAATCTTTTGAATGGTTACTGTAATATTATTAATTAAATTGGATACACTTTATGTTAAGGTGTTCTTGCTACAGAATAATGACTGAATAACTACTAATGTATGGTTAGGGTTAAGATTATTATTAATATTATTATTTCAAACTAGTTATTGCCCAGGACTGCTTGAGGTCACTTTCCTGGAAATCCACTGAGTAGTGTGAGGCCAGTTTATGGGGTTTCACCTATAGCTAGACTGAAAAACGTGTTCTTACAGCTCCTCTGTTGTTCTTGAGCTCTCCGTGGCAGCTGAGGATCCTCGAGCTGTCAATCAGCAGATCTCTCTGACCGCTTTCCAGATACAGCAAGCGCTCTTTATAGTAACGACACTCTGACTCGCCCGTCTGAGTGTTAATAACCGCCACGATGCTCTGGATCATGTTAATCTAAAGAGCAGTAAAGAAACAAGACCACACAAACAATCAGGACTCAATTGGATGCATTTGGCAAACAACTTTGGTCTATTTTATATTAGCTTTAACTACTTACATTTAAATGAATAATTTGGTACAATGCACTTATTATGTATATGCATGTTTTTACCTTGTACTTTATTTTTAAAAATAACTATACAAATACCTATCTTTTATGCCAAAATCAGTAGCATATTAAGTAAAGATCAAGTTCCATAAAGATATTTTGTAGATTTGTAATTTGAAATCAATTTGTAACTAATTTTTGACTAGTAATATGTATTGCTAAAAACGTAATTTGGACTACTTTAAAGGAGATTTTTTAGCACCTTCAGATTCCAGATTGTAAAATAGTTGTATCTCAATTACAAAACTCTTTACAAAAAATGGACCGTTTTTGTGTATTGTGGTGCAGGGTGAGATATTTTTTCATGGCTCACAGCTTGATGGAGGTGCTGGTGGTCGGGGTGGTCATTTGGCGTGTGTTTGAGGATCTCTCGTAGAAGTAGTGGGTATTTGACCAGGCGACTGCGAGGGATGTCCAGGAAGCTCCAAAGGTCCAGTTTGCGGCTAAACGGTGACTCCAGACATCGCTGGAGGAAGTCATGCACCCGGTGGTCCTGCTTTTTATGGTCCAGCAGGGCTTTGGCTGCCACCTGGTTACTGCAGTAGCCGTTGTAGGTTTCAAGACAGGGAAGCTACAATCAGAAAGAGTCAAGTGTTAATCAGTGTCAGGTCCTGCTCCTGGAGGGCTGCTGACTTATCTAGCTCATGTTCTACAGTGATATTTCCAAGATATCATGTTAATTTGTATTTTTAAAAGGAAGAAAAGTCTGATGGGTTTAGAATGAGGAGTAGATGAGGTTTAAATTTTTAGTAAATTATCCCTTTAAATGATAACAACACCAATATTATATGTTACTGATTCCGAATTATATCATAATGTAATCAGAGCAAGTATCCTGTATCTGCTGCGTTGTACAGTACTCTCATTATTGTGGTGCATTATGGGATTTACAATATGGTTTCTCTACAAAAGATTTTTGCCTCAAATACTGCACTATATAAGGGGTGATTTTAGAGACAACTAATGGTTAAAAAGGGGATTTTATCCAAATGCATTGGCAGGTGAGACACCCTCAAACACAATTTTTCAAATCAGAGTAGATATTTAAATAATAAGCATTATACACCTATCATAAATGGTTCTAGAGAAAAACTGAGCATCAAACACTGAAAAAACAAGTATCGCACACTACGAGACTTGCACCTCATTTCTAGGAGGCACATGACAAATGAAAACAACATGTGCTGTAATATCACTATCTGAAATCATTTCCTAGCTGTTCATCAGTTGGAGGGAACAAACAGATGAGAGGATCTTACCCAGTCTACTAGAATATTGCCCACGCGATCAGTCGAGCCGTCTGGCTTTCTGGCCTCTCGAAGTCGACTCAGCAAATCTGAAGGATCACAGAGAAACAGCTCAGTCTTTTGTTACGACTTCAATGTGTAATATAACTACATTAGGTAGGGGTATAGGGGTAGGGTCAGTGTTAGTGCTTAGATATTACCAATCTACTGTAATTACTTTAAGCACATAGTATGTACATGAGGTACATGACTGTAAAATAAAGTGCTACCCTGTTTTTAGTAATTTAGGTAATTCATGTGAATTAGTCTGTATTTATGCATTTAACAGATACTTTAATACAAAAGAAGCAAAAACAATTATTCACTATCAGTCAATATTTGTACTGTTTAATGCAAAGCTAAATTAGAAGGCAAGTAAGCAGGTGAGATGCATGTACATTTGTTTGCGATATTGGCAAAAAATCTTGAGATTTTATCTAAATGGATAATTAGACAATATTTTGCTCAGTGTGTTACTGCACTGGTATCTTAATTTGAGTCTATATCTGAAGTTTATAAGAGATATAAGTTTGATATGCATTTGGGTTGTTAAAAAGCAAATTATATAACTATCAACAAAATCCATCTTTGCAATACAGAGGAAACACAGATCTGAAGCTGCATCTGAAGTAGCATTTAGAAGCTTTTTACACTTTTTAATGCAAGACATGAATGCATTTAACCTTCTGTCACTTTATAGATGACTTTTGAATGTTTTTTGAAAAATGCTTGATAATGTCAAATTGCACATCATTGAAACAGCAGTTACGATATTACTATTGCCATGTCCCATTGGATGAAGAAATAATTGTAGTGGGAAATGTGTCACACAGATGAGAAGACACTGACTTCTTGCTCACCTTCATGCAGTGGAATGAGGGAGTCCAGCGTGCCAAAGATCTGATTGAGCTCATGCTCAGTCATAATAGACAGCTTCAGCATGGGGTCACGATATGCCTGAGGTAAAATCACATTTTCAGTGATGCAAACCTACTCAAGAAGAACTATATGGAAATGTTTAGAAATCTGAATGGAAAACATAAGAATTAGAACATGATAAAATGTGGAAACAGACAGCATATAAAATCATACATTGGAAGTTTTTTTTCCCAAAAAGCTAATAATTATTTAAAAAGAAACATAAAATAAATAAACGACTGACTTGTTGTATGTTTCAAAGCAATTCAGGACACAGTAAACACAAACTTAAATGTTTCCACCAAAACAAACATAAAAAGTACAGTGACCTGTGCAAAACAGAATATTATAATTTTAATTCTGGAGGATTTACAACACAGAATAAATCCAGGACTCATAGGTTTTCAAGCTGTATGAAGTGATGGAAAAAACAAGTGTACCTTCTTTGCCAGCTTCAAGTCCTCAATCAGGTCCTGTTCTCCCTGAGACAGCTCAAAGATGGACTGATGAACAGACGACAGGAAAGAAGGAGTAGTTTTAAAAAAATCACATAGGATTCAAAGTAAATAGCAATTACCCATCTATAAGTTCAGAGTTTATGAATGCATTATTCTGTGGTAGTTTGTCAAAAGTCTATACATATCTCCATTTGGTGTGTAGGATAAAATATGCACTAAAGATAAACACAGATTTTAGATTTCAGACGAATACGAGAATGACCTGACCACAAGTGTTCATTTTACATTTCTTTCCTGAGAGTAGGTTTGTACGGTGGTGAAATAAGTCACCTCTTGTCTCTTGATCTCTTTGGAGGACAGCATGTGTCCCAGGCCCAGGTCGAAGGTCTCGCTCCATAGCTTGCTGTCACGGCGCTTGGTGATGGGCGGTGCAATCTGCCTGTTCCAGGGCCGTGGAGCCATGATGTCCGGCCTGCAGTCGCTGCGGAAACTGATAGAGCGCTGAAGAGGAAAACAGCTCAATAAACACCTCCTTTTTTATAAAAAAAATAACTTAATGTGTCAGGTTTCACAGGGTTAAAAAGCTGTGCCTAAAAACTAAAACTAGTACAGCAAACTTTGACAAGTTCAGTTCTTAAGAACATCAAAGCTGTAATTATGTAATCATGCATATTCATGCTGTTGTTTTTGTTCCATTTCTTGTCATTTCTTAAATTGATCATTTACTTCAATTGTTTACATTTTACATTTAGCCATTTAGCAGACGCTTTTATCCAAAGTGACTTACAAACAAGGACAAAGGAAGCAAACAAAAGCAACAAAAGAGATACATACAATGATACACAATTTCTATAACAAGTCTCAAATGGCTTAATAGTACATGAAGCAAGGAAGATTTTTTTAAATTATATAATAATAAAAAAAGCAAATAGACCAGAAAAACAAGTTAGGGTTAGAAGACTTTTTTTGCTTTTGTTAATTGTATAATACATAAAGAAATAAAGAAAGAACAAATAGATAAAATACAAAAAGAATAGAGAAGTTAGTGGTATTTTTATTTATTTATTTTTTTTAAGAAAACAAGCAGCTGGTAAATTAATAGAATGCAAGTCTAAAGGGACAAGATTTTTTTAGACACAACAGCAAAATGGATTCAATGCCAGCACATTTATACAGATTAATAATCAGAATACAATTAAATGTTATTATATATCAAACAATAGCAATAAATTCTAAAGCAATATAGGCCCCTTTTTTTTGAAGCATTTACATAAATGTAATCTTTACTGTACTACATGTTGTTAACAATAATGAATTGAATACATATTCCTTGTCTTTGTATTTTTTATATAATGATGTTACGAGATTATCCTACTTAAGTCAATATGCCAATATATAAACAAATTAGGTCAAAAGTAATCTAAAAGTAGTCTGATTACATTAAATTAAATATCTACTGTAACTAAAATTTTTGTCATATAGGAGTAATCCACCAAGCTCTGATCAGAGGTTAACAGGGGTTATCCCGGGGCTTCGGGACTTTACCTGCAGTGTCTGTCCAATGCGTTTGAGTGGAGCAGCTTTGACTGGAGGGAGGAGACTCGCCAGTGATGTCACTCGAGAGAGAGGCTTCACCCGCTTGGTGCTAGGCTCCTGAAGATCACACACAGACACACACACACACAAGAGGTGAACACGGAAACTTGCAGCTCGCTCAAGGCTTCAGTGAAAACCTCCCTGCAGTATAATGTGATGTAGATGCAACTAAGACTCTGTTTAAAGGGTTTGAGAAATTCTTTGCCTTTCCAGTAGTAGATATCTCTGATTTAGTGATTGCCTTGAGCTATGGAAACTTTTGATTTACTGTCTACCTGGAGTGGGCCAATGGATGTTGCATTGTTAAATTATTTTACAACAGAATTCTGTTATAGAACAATTCCAGTCTCCCACTCATATGTACCACTCATGTACCCAGTAATGTGCAATAACTATGACCCTGCTGAGCTGACGTATTCCATAAAAATCTAGAACCTAAATTTGCTGTGGGTCATAGAATATGTGGTTTTAGAATACCATTACATATAGGGTTGTCGCTTGTAAAATAAAAGGTAAATTTAATTTAATTAAGCAACCTGTTAACAATATTTGAATGACTTCAAATGTAATAACCCCGATAATAAATATTGTTCTATGTGATTCTTGCTGTGCAAAAATGTATTGTTATTTGAAATGTATTCCTCCTTGAATAAAAATGTCTAAATTTGTAGTTTGAGTCTGCTGTCCATTGCTTACAATTTCAGCTCTTAACACAAATAAGACTAGAGAATTATCAGGATTCAGGACTGAAATGAGGCTGCACATGCAAAACACGAAGAAAAGCTTTCAGTGTCTGTTCACTGTCCATTCATCTGTACAATCAGCAGTCAGCCATATCATATCTGTGTAGGACAGTCAAGCTGGAGTCTGGAGAACACACACACAGGTCATAGAAATCCACTGCTTTTGTTCCCATTTGTTTTTGCTTATTTTTTATGTCAGATGTCAGAAAGTTTATGTGAGATCTATCAACATTCTTAATATATTACTGCCCCTACACTATAATTAACTAAACCATGTAGAAGAAGCTGTGAGTTGCAGATGTCTACAAGCTCCTCTGACTTTCTGAGGTTTGCTAATATGATTCTGCCTTTTTTGACCAGATGCATAATTGTAGATATGGCTCCTGGCCAAATGTTCATCCCTGTAATATAATATAATTGCTCAATATTTGCCTATGTAGGTCTTACTGTGCCTTCCAGACACGTGGCCTGAATTGGCTGGGATCAATGGACATGTATCATACTTCATTGAGGGATTTCACTGGTGCTTAAAACTGCTAAAACTAAAACATGAGAAGACTCACTACCATAAGGTCATAAATTATTTCTATAGCAGAAAGTATGTCTAATCAACTGAATTCAAAGAAAATTACTAATATATTTAAAGTTTTTAGTGCAATGAATAATTGCACTAACATATACACACACATACAAACACATGCATGTATACATTTATGAATAATATGTTAAATTTAAATATATAAAATATATGGTTATATGATATAAATTATACAATATATAGTTTATACCTTTTAACACATGTAAATATTTTACTATTATATACCATATGTGTGTATTTACATACAGTATATATATTGTGTGTGTTTTTATATATATATATATATATATATATATATATATATATATATATATATATATATATATATATATATATGCAGTGTTGACTTCTGACTCTTTAGATATGCTTTGAGTCTCCTCTTACACCTTACACCTCCAAACCCATTTCCTGTTTAGCTAATGGATTACAGAACAAAAACAAACCCACAGCATTCCCAAAATAGAGTTTACATAACACAAAACATCAAGCCGTACAGTCACCTGACAGAAACCCCAGCCACTCACACTAACATCACCTTACAAACTTAACATCATGTCACAGTTTTCTATAATTATTTACTATACAACAATAATACATGAGGTTAGCCAATTACTAATAGACTCAATCAAAACACACACGCAAAGACAGACGCTACACAAGATGTACTGAATAATACCTACGCAACAGTGATGACCTACATTTTAGCCATCTTGAGTCTGGAAGTAATTTTCTTCATTTCAAAAACGCATTAAACTAAGTGCCCAAACCAAATCAACAAGCTCCAAAAGGAGCTGCAACATTACAAATTTAATAAAGGCAAGAAATTATACAATCTCATTTTTATTTTTGCCAGTGAATGACTGCACCTATAAAAGTTGGTCAACTGAGGTACTGTATCTTAGGTATCTTCTATAGGTTTGAACTGAATTCATTAAGTTAAAGGACAAACATTACTACAACCTCATAAGTGAAAATAGTTCTCATGGGTCCCAGTAGTTCAGATAAGTATATCGTGGAAGGGGCTCGTTGGTACAGCTGTATGCAGCTATCAAAGAGGAGCTGCAGATGTGATCTGATGAGAGAGGTCTGAACTACAGCTCCCGTCATCAGGATGAAAGCATGAGGACTAATGCTTGTACTCATGTCTTTTGATGTGTTCGGCTAAGAGGGAATTATTTTTGTGGGAAAGTTTGAGTCACGCCTGATCAGGGTGGAATGACACCAAAACTGCAGTTAGGCTCCGGTTCTCCCAAGAGTCAGGAAAACCCCTTTTTTAATATGTAATACAGAGGAAAAAGACCGGCATGCTGCCTGTTGAATTTTTAAATGTGCAAAACAGCAATTCCACAGAATATTTATAATAGTACTCATGACTTAAAAATAAAATCTAATTTCACTTATGCATAAAATGTCTGTACTAATACATACAGAATTTTGACAAAAATAGGGACAAAATTCTGTCAGATTTTTCTGCTAGGATATTTCCTTATAATTATTATCTAGTGTCGTTGCTGTTAAAGCTACTGAAGTCCAACATATACATATATATACATATATACATATATATATATATATATATATATATATATATATACATATATATATATACATATATATATATATATATACATATATATACATACATACATATATACATATATACATATATATATATATATATATATACATACATACATACATACATACATACATACATATATATATATATATATATATATATATATATATATATATATATATATATATATATGTATGTGTGTGTAAACATGAACAACAAAAACAGTCAAATTATGTCAAATTATGTCAATTAAGTTTTGATATATTTATGGTGGGAAATTTTGAAAATATCTTTAATGTTCTATGAATGTAGAATTTTAACCCATATCGCAGGGTCACATTTTACTACATTGCAATTCTAAGCATTTTCTTCAGTGTTTTTCTTTATGGGTAAACAGTAACTTTGTACTATTCACTCTTGTTTACTATATTCTATTGCACATTAAGCATATACTAAACAAAAAAGATGATGGTAATTTTCAGTATATTTTTGTAAAACAGATTTATTAAGAAAAGCATCATTTTTTCTTTTCGCTGTATGTCCTAAATGACTGAATTTGATCCGATTTCGCAGATGTTTTTCAAAAGAAAAAAGACCTTGCAATTGTCATGTTGCATGAGAGCAACAGAAGTGTGTGAATTTACTGTCGCAAATATAAAAACATTGCGTGCAAAGTTGATGAAACACAATGGCATCATGAACTTATCAGTAAAACAGCTCGCCGTCAGCCTTTTCTGCAGTCAGTCATGCTATTAAAAAGCACAGACATCCCAAAACAGTGACACCAGAGACAAATGCCAGAAGGATAGTGAGCATATTTTTCAATCTCAGCCTTATAGCTGACAACATAAAACTTCATGAAAGCAGAACTGTCACTATTCACTGTTTTCTTCTGCAGTAGGCTTACGGTCAAATACTCCTGTTTTTCCTAACTATTCTACTCAGATAAAAATGCACAGAATTCTGATATAATTCAGTGCATTAACTGAATTTATTGTGCTAACTAAAAAAAACAGTTTCCTGTCAGTAATTAGACTTAAGGTTTTCTTAAAGTCTGCCATTAGTCTGCCTTTCTGGAAGTACACACAAAGCAGTAAGAGGTTCAGTAATTAAATGAGTCATCTTCAGTGAGAGTCTGAATGATTCAGAGCAAATACTCCAATTGAGTCTGATTTACCAATTATTTAATAAAAAAAGGAGCACTTTCAAATTATTAATTGTGATTATTTACATCCAAAATTAAAGTTTTTGTTTACATAATATATGCGTGTGTACTGTATATACAAACTCACACAAAAACTTATTTTGGATGTGATTAATTGCGATTAAATGTTTGACAGCCCTAAAAAATATATAATAATAAATAAAAATACACAAATGAATGATCTGTTAACATATAGAACAGTGCATTGTGCTTTGTATGCTTTTGCATGTGAAGACAGCAGGGTGTATGTTTATTAGTATTTATTATCATCATAATATTGTGCCTGAAAAACATATCACTTCATACACAATGACTTTTGTCCAGTCAAATAGTTTATATCAGCTCTTTGGATCGCTATAGTGATTTAAACACTTAAAAAAGAAGACTTCACAATCAAAAAAATCGGAGTCAAAAAGAACAAACTACAAATAACAAAACATCAGTAGTCTAGGAGTTTCTCAGTCTCACAGTAGCCTTACAAAGGCACTTTTTGATGCATCTGGACACACAACACAGCAAAAACATTAGCAGTCTAAAAAGAAACGATGTAGAAAACCCCAGCGCTGACCTACAGATGCACAAACCACATCAGAAGCAGCCAAACACCACAAACATCTGCTAAACTTTACTACACTGAAGCATATAAGGAAACCCAACCAAACCTGATTTTCTTCTCCTACATCACGTTTTAACAACGTATTTGTGAAAATACACCACAACAATAATCAAAATAATTCACATAAGCACTATATCTTAGCAAATCCACTCATTTATAAATGCTGGCAAAATTTTTGTATATAAAATATACAAAACTGAAATAATATTGAATAAAAATGCTTGCTCACGAATATTGTATACATCAATTATTAATGCAGTTAAAAGTAGCAGCAGTAGTAATAACAACGTTAGCTAGTGTTATTTTGTGTATTATCGGAGTGAGTTCATAAGATTTATCGGGTCTCACCTGCGGCTCGTCCCCGCGGCCGCTCGCTCGTTTGATCAGCAGGTAAACGGGGTAATCCTTTGCCACCATATTGATCCTGCCGCTCCTAACGCGAGGCGACAGACGCACTGCTCTGCTCGAGGACTACAGCGGCATCAGAGAGACGCAGAGAGAAACACAGACATCTGCATCTGCTCGCGGGGGCGCGCCGCGTGAGAGAGTGAACACGGAGGCGCGCCGCATGCGGCGTGAACGCGCACCAGAAAGCAGGATTGACTCGAGTTGAGAGCTGAAGATACACTACTGCAGAGGAGATCTGTGAACGACCGGGATTTATATTCTTTAATTAACGCTTACTGAAAATAGTTTTCTTCTGCAGTGAAAAAGATATTTATATATTTATATGGTATAAATCTAAGATTTCTATTATAAACCATGTAACTAAGATATTTACATGTTTTATATAAACCTCAAATCAAATAGGCTATTACAGTTGTTCTTGACTCTTCTTGGCTGGTATATTTTTAAGGCTGAACATGAGATCATTGGAAGGTATCATACTTTACATTTTAAATATTGGGTTGGCAAAATGGATCCGAAAAGTGAAAAAAGGGCCCCAGTGAAGTGTTGGGGCCAGTGGAAGCTCCCTTGAGAGAGAGAGAGAGAGAGAATACATTCGTAAAAATAATGGTTCCTTATTGGCATCAATGGCTTTTATGAATAACTGTCACGTCTCTGGACTGTGGTATTGTTTTTGTCTCGTACCATGTGCTCTGTGTGCCCTGCCTTTTAGTTCTAGTTAATTGTATAATTGTCTTCAGCCGTGTCTTGTTAGTTAAGTCAATTACGTTGTGTATTTAAGTCCTGTGTTTTGAGTTCACGTTTGTCTGATTGTTGAGGTTACCTATGTGGTTTATGTTCTGCCTGCCTGCCTTCTCGAGTGCTCCTTCCTGTGTCAAACCACCAAATGTGACAGTTCGATCGGACCAACAGTAAAGCGGCGTATTTACCCTTTTGTTTTTTGTCATGGATTCCCCCTATGACGACCCACATTTTCTCATCCTCCTGCTGGAGCAGGAGGATCGCTCTCTCGATTTCTATACAAAGGACTTCCTCGCCCTCGCGAATGATTCACGCTACCCGGACAGCTTCCTCTGCTCGATTCACTTCAGAGGATTAAACACCACCACACGAAGCTGTCTGGGGACGGCCCTCGAGAGAGAGCATCGCCGTTACATTGAGTGGGTGCTGGTATCGTGCAATTCGCCGATGACTGTGCAGCCCATGGACAACGACACCAGCCCCACTCCCGATCCAGAGCCCAGCCCATCATTTCCATGCGTCACAGAGCCCAAGCCTGAGCCCACCGATGGCACAGTCGTGGAGTCTGGCACGACCACGGAACCATCACTGAAGAGAGCCCACTGCACAACGGCTGAGGATGAGCTGATTATCCACCTGGGGCTGCTGGATCTACAAGAGGAGCTGGATGATGTCGACCTGGACTTAGACTGTATCCAGAGTTCCTGGTCCCGTTCAGCTGTCCTGTTAGCCCGCTGGTCCCGTCCAACCGTCTTGAATACCTGCCTCAGGAGTGCCCCCTAGAGATTGTTCCACGTGCGCTCCCTCCAGTGCCTGCACCACGTGCACTCCCTCCAGTGCCGCCTCAAGTTTTCCCACCCTTGCCGTCCCGCCTCCGAGTCCCGGACTCCACCTCGGCTCGTAGACCCGTAGGCTCCCCCTAGGCTACTAGCTCCCTCCTCTCCACCGTGGTCCGTCAGTCCACCAGCTCCACCAGGCTCCATCGTTCCTCCGGCTCCGCCTTGGTCAGTCGTTGACCATCTGTCGCCTCGGGATTCCTCTCCTCCGGCTTCGCCTCGTCACTCCATCCCACCGGCTCTGTCAGACTCCTTCTCTCCAGCTCCAACTCAGTCCTCTGTCGCTCTGGCTCCGCAGCATCCTTCCCGTCTCCCATCTCCGCATCGATCGCCGAAGCCTGCTGCCTCGCCTAGTTCCTCGCCGCATCGTTCTCCACCTCCGCCTCAGTCTCCTCCACCACCTGCTCCGCCGCCGTCGGTCAGCCCCATGGAGTTGATGGCCGCCTCCTCCTCCATGGCTCCTCCCTCCGTCGGCTCCACCATGGATCATCATGGCTGGGCTCTGGATCTCCGCCTGCTCCGGACTCCTCCTGGCTCCTCCCTCCGTCTGCACCTCCTTGGACTCCTGTCTGCCTACCCCCTCCTGGGGGCCGTCCTCCACCAAAACCTCCTCCCAAGCTTTTAGTTCTACTTAATTGTATAATTGTCTCAGCCATGTCTCGTTAGTTTAGTCAATTACGTTGTGTATTTAAGTCCTGTGTTTTGAGTTCACGTTTGTCCGATCGTCGAGGTTACCTATGTGGTTTATGTTCTGCCTGCTTGTATGTATTTATTTTGCCCGTTTAAGTTTTTCACTTCTCGAGTGCTCCTTCCTGCATCAAACCACCAAACGTGACAATAACCTTGAAAATCAATGGAACCTTTTAAATTCAGAAACTGTTATTTTACAGCCAGAAAGGTTCTTTTTATATTTTTAAAGTGTTCTTCACCATGGTTCTTTTAGGAACTGTTCACTGAAAGATTCTGTTAAAACAAAAATGGTTCCACTATGGCATCAAAAAGAAACCTTTATTTTTAAGTATAGTAAAAAGAAAATAATTTAAACAAATAAAACTGTCACGAGTGTGGTAAGCAGGAGAGCACACTACTAGCATAAAGGTAAATAAAGCTTTAATCTACTCAGAGATGAGATAAACAATATAAATACAGGCAGGCAGATAGGACGAAATCACACGCACATAAAGATGAGATTGGACAAACAGAACTGAAATCACAGGACTTACATATTCAACGGAATTACTTAAACAAGACACAGGTGTAAATGCTGAGACAATTAACTAAAAGTAGGTCAAACGGAAGACATGGCACATGACAAAAACAATAACAAAGTCCAGAGAACGTGACAAAAACAATAAATATATGATTAAAAAGCCCATGTGTTAATTTAGGGATGCTAATAAGCAACGGCACTCTTAAAAATAAAGGTTCTTTACTGGCATCAATGATTTCACAAAGAACCTTTATCATCCATGGAACCTTTTCATTCCACAAAAACTGTTTTTTCTTTGGTATTATAAATATATATTGGGATCTACAGGTCTGAATCTCTGTTTTGGTGAGCAGCAGCAGGAAACATGGTCCAGTCTGAGGGTTTTTGCTCTTTCCCGGCTGAGAGGTTCCTGTGATTGTGCTGCTATCACACGTGGGGAAGTGTAGCGAGCGCTCAGATCAACACCAGCCAAAACACTGATGGTAAACAAACAGTCGCCTTTGACACTCACTCAACGAGGTGCCACTCAAATAACCTCAGTCTGTTGCTGAGTGGTGCTGGTGACCCGTAGCTTCTGACCTCTGCACATATGAGATTCATAGGTCAGTAGAGAACAAAACACTTGTGTGGCCACATTAATGAAGTAATCCTGTTCTCGAAGACCTCAGACCAAGGGCTGAGGTTTTAATATTTTTATATTTTTACTTCTAGAGATAAGTGCTATTAAATATAAAGGAAATGAGTACAACAATGCTGACGGGAAAAGAAGGTTCATAATGTCATGTGCAGCTTTTGCTATCATCCTTCTGAACTTTCACTGAATGGAAAAGATTTTGTATAAAAAACTGATACAGAAATCACATATCATTGTCATTTCCTGCAGAAACAGTCATCTGTTGTTCATTATTGATGATGTTGGATTTTAACATGAATGAATAGGTATTGTTAAAGTACTAGTTACTTCACGTCGATCCAAACCTGGATGACTTTCTTCAAAAGAAGATATTTTGTAGAATGTTGGTAACCAAACAATTGGATCCCATTGACTTCCATATTTTTTTATTTGTTACAGTTAACAGCATTTCTCAAAATTCCTCCATATTACTTCATGTGTTCCACACAAAAAGATAGCCATACAGGTTTGGAACGGCATGAAGAGGTGTAAATGATTGAAAATTATTTGTATTGACATACTGTTGTAGTTTTGAGAAAGTGTGTTATGTATTTAGTGCTAAACGAAAGTAGCCCTTTTTAGTAGATCTGGTTTAATTCAGAAATGATCAGAACTATTAAACTCGGATTCATGATGAAACTCAAACACAAAAGACTTACTGAGCTTAATTTGCAATGCTGCCTTAAATGTGGGCAATTCTGGAAATTCTGTAGCAGATTTTACATGGCAATTACTTTTATGGTGCATTAAAACGCTAAGTATGCAGCTAGCCAGGGTTTGGAGCTAATTAGTCTTCACAGTGTTTTAATTGCAAATCAGTAATAATCTAATCACTCAGGCAAAAAAAATAAATAAATAGGTATTATTTAATGTAATCAAGTATGCCATTAGTAATCTTTAAAATTAATAAAAATAAAAAATAAATATATTTATTTAACTTTCATTTGTTTTACTACTGATACTTATGTTGCACTGTAGATGTGTTAATTATTTGGATATAAAATGGCCAGTAAAATTATACATATAAATCTGTAAATAAAAATGTTAATAAATCAAAGATTACATTTTGCAAGAGAATAGGATCTTTCTACTAAAAATATGCTTAATTCATGTTACTTGCTTCGTCTGTAATTTGTTGTTAGATAATTTTAGAAAGCTTTTACCTCAGTACGTTATAAAGCATAATATTATACTTTTTACTACAGTCATCTCATAAAGACAAACAAATGATAATAGATGATATTGATGATTAAGATGCTAGCATTTTTAAAAGGCTTGGATGGACTTAAAAGTTTTTTGCATCTGAAGTCATCATATTTTAAAGAAACCAGTTCTTTAGTGGAGATTTTTGTAAATGAATATCAATTGAATATGCTGTGAAAGCACAAACCATTCAAATAAATCATGCACATTTGTTCAATTGAGGTCATACAGTTTAATGTAAATTAACCACATCATAAAATATATATGAACTGCCATGAGATATGGTTGTTATTCAGGTAAAATTTGTACTTTTACTGTATTAATATTGTAGGGTATGTGCACATTTTCACAAGTAATTGATGAGTGTATTTTGTTCTTTACTGATGTCCCACAGAATGGCGCAATATAGACAAAATATCATGACTTACGGCTTCAAGAGAAACCTTCATGATCTTTCAGTGGTTTCTGTTCCTCCATGTGTTTCGCTGACTCCATGAACATCCTTAGTTTACTTAGTTTCTTCCAGTAACTCCATAGACTGATCCTGACACAGTGACTCACAATGACAATATCACAATGCACATTCAATAGTCAACTGTCATCACAAATGTTATTGTTTTTCATCGGATCAAGTACCATTTTGATCCATTTCTTATGTGGTCTGGTGTCGCCAATGACAGAGCTGACAGTAAAACACAAAAACCACAAAAAACACCTTAGTTCTAACAGGGTCTCCTATAGTGGTGGTTTGCCAGACATAAAATAAATAAATCAGAGGAAGGATTAACTTCAGATACTTCTTCAGTCTTTTTTATTCTTCTTGAGTTTTCTATGGTATTTTCAAATTTAATCTGAACAAGATGACTTCTGGTAGAAAAAAAGGGCCACAGCGTTTAAGATGTGATTAATATACTTCATGATACAAACATAAGACAATATACTGTAGGCAGATTCATAACATTTCCTGTTGACTGAACTCCTTAATGTCCTGATGGTGATAGAGGAAACAAAAAAGTTCAGTGTTTTAACTATTTTCTCATTTAGTCATTTGTTTTCTTGTTTCCCATTTTATTTTATTTTCTTCACTTCATATATTGTGAAGATCAAAATTTGTTGCTACACAATATCAGAGCTATATTCTTTGTTTTTTCTCATTGTGATGGATGGTTAAGGATATTTGGCCTTTGTGTTCCTTATATTCATATTCCTGTGACACAGAAAGACAATAATTTTCATTTTCAGAAATTTTTTGGAAAACCCATCTCACACTCCAAAATCTATGATATTCTGTTCCCTACATGAGCCTTGTGCCCTTAATTCAATGTCTAATGGATTTTTCAAACATTTTATTGTTCATTAAGATAAAATCCTGAATCTAATGACTTACTGGTGCTCAAAAGTATAATTGGAAATATTATTTAGACAAATAGTAAAGGGGGGGATGAAATCCTAATACTTGTACTAATTGTAAAGATGACCACAAACTAATGACAACAATGTTGCAAGCCTCTGCACGTTTAAAAATGGCCAAACATCTTTAATGTGAGAGACTGAAAAGCTCTGCTGCTCAATGTGCATTTTAAAGCCCTTGCCTTTAATCTGAACCTAATTGTTAATCTTCAAAAATGATAAACATGCAATCAGTTAGTTCTTTGCAATTTTGAATATGCAGGATGTGAAAATTAAGCATGTATGTGAAAAAACAACCAAAAAGTTGCAACAGTAATAAAAATAATTTTTTAATCTCAGTGTTTACACCATTTGGGTTTAGAACGAGTTTAATAGCAACAGGTGGAAGAGAATAATTTCCCATGACATTTTACTGATGGGCCATTGTGCTGAAAAATAGATAACTTAGGAAATAGGCATAGAGAAAACATCTCAACTCAGATGACTCCTATAGAAACCGTTGGACTTGAGGGAATCAGAGACTGTGACATGATTATTGGAATGTTTTTGAGAAAGTCAACATTTGTTGAAAAGGTTTGGCTTTGTAGTGCCCTCCAAAGGGTGCAGTAAAGTCATTTTTGGAGTAGTGTGCATTCACCTGTGGAGTTTCTCAATCTAGGTCAGCAGATATTGCATTTTTGTCACTTTTAACCTTTTATTGACCATGGGCCAGTTTCATATGATAACAGACCTGGAGTTCACTTTAGTAGTTTTTGCTGCTTGACAATGAATTTAAACACACAGAACAAAATTCCTTGTGTTTTAGATATTCAGTGGTGGCATTCCTGTTTTAATGTTAAATTAATAAAAGTGCCAACTTTTGTAACTTATTCCTAGAGGTCTACAGGTCAGCAGTGTGTAGTTACAATAATTTTTAGGATATCTTTTAACTTTAACTGGCACTTATTCCCCTGATGGAGAAGCCACAAGAGATTATACTATGTTTCCTCCTGCCTTTGTGACAGCTTTTTCGTTTGTCTCAAAGTAACCAGAAGTCTCTGTTAAGGTATAAACAGGAAGAGTAGGTAAGTCTACTGTATTATTAAACATTCTAAGGAGGTTTAGGAGCCAGTATCATATATAACCTTGCAGTTCGACTTTGAGGCCATCTGTAGAGTGTCCTCCAGAATAATTCTAAAGGTTTATTGGATTTAAAGGGCTATTCACATAATGGCAGTTAATTTAAGTCTTCCGTTGAAGCAGGATAGCACTTTGCTGGGCTCCTGAACCCCTTGTACTGTAATAGCAGTCAATGCAGACTGTCAATAATCTTTTTTTGTCTAGATTGGAAACACTAGAAGTTAAAAATTTAAATAACGTATTTATGCAGTTTGGGAAATACACAATAACTGTATTCATTGCTTTGAAACCTTGGTAAAACATAGGGTGAGCTTAAAGAATAAGACAAAAATTGGATTAGGGAACACTATTCAAATATTATTATACAGTTGCATATTAATATGCGTATTAACAGCATAATGATTGTTTACTAGTAGTTATAAAGCACATATTAAAGCCAAACATAACGACCACAAAGACTCAATTTATTATTTACAATTAATTAACAAGTTATTATTATTATTTTTTTTTTAATAGCTATTGTGATAACAGGAAGTAGGGCACATAAAGCAAGGACCCAAGACAGAACCCTGGGGGACTCAATACTAGCTTGCTTTTCCTCAAACTTTTCTCTTTTTTCTGGTTCTAAGGTATTTAGGTAGTAGGCATTATACCAGTGAAACAAACTAAGTTATTCATATAAAAGAATCTTCCATAAAGCATGTCAGAAAAAGGTGACTCAAATAGCCAAAATATGAATATCATAACTGACACATAACTGAGCAATCTTTACATTCTGTGCTTCAGTGCTGTTTCAGAAACTGGCAGTGTCAATGTTACGTTACGGAACGTTATTGGGTTTTCTTGTATGTTGTTTTCTGCTTATTTCAGTTTATCCCTGGTCGCTGCTGATTGGTTGCCTTTCATCCCCGTCGTCCAACCAATCCTGTCGTCCTGCTTCCCTGATTGGTTGCTTCACATGCCAGCATTTCAACCAATCCTGTCAGTCTGCTCTCCTGTTTTGTGCAGATAGTGGTCCATTGCTCAGGCTTCAACCAATCGCCATTCTCAACTGGGTTTTAAAAGCCTAGTTTAGAGACTGATGGGTTAGGCTTTTGTTTGAGACTCATTTTGTAAATGGTTGTCATTGTTGGTGGCAGAAAGACTGGCTAAGGAAAGCAAGCCACGTGGTTTACATCGCAACATATAGGTGATTCTTTGTCTAGAGATACACTAGGTAAGGTGGTGCGTGCCAACCTATGTATTTCTTAAGAAGAGTAGTTTAGGACGTCCTGGACGTTGAAGATTTTCTTTTTCCTTTTCTTTTATTTTTCTTAGGTCAGTTTTAAAGGGGAACTTGGTTGTAGTTAGAGTGGCTTTTTGGTTTATCTGTTCTGCTTTTCACTTGAAATGTTTTCTTTATGTAAATATTTCTTTAATTAGTACTATTTCTTTTGCACTTTCATATTCATTGTAAATAAATCACCTCATTCAGCATCTCGTTTGTCTCGTGTCATCGCTTTGGTTGTAACCAGTGTTGGATATTCAGCCTACCAATGTCCCTTAAATTTAAGTGTGCGAACCACACACCCCTAGTCCATCGTGGGATCGTAACATTTTTGGGGGCTCATCCGGGATATTAAAAGTCCCGAGTTTTTTCTTTGTGGGCATTGGTTTGGTTGGGCTCAACACGGTTGACAAAGCGATTTCATTTGTAGCGCTAGTTATAGGGTTCGTAGAGGGGGTGTTGTCTATTGCTTAAGGCAAATTTGTTTCTAGTTCAGTACGCTTCCTTGTATTAAGTGTGGCCATGTTTAATTTGGATTCATTTATTAGGAGTCCGACTCTTGGGGAATTTGATAAATGTCGCAAAGATGACTTGATTCAAATTGCTGAACATTATCAAATTGTAATAAGCAAACAAAACCTTTAAAAGAGAAATTCGGAATGTTATTTATGATCGGTTGGTCGAACTGGGGGTTTTTGCTGTGGGTAATGTGACTCCGAAAGAGTTGAATCCTCTCAGTGTGACTGAAAGACCGTGTGCTCCTGAACGGACAGATACAGGGCAGGATAGTGATACAGCTGAGGGTGAAACGGCGGTTGAACCTAAGGTTGCACTACCGCCCTTTGATCCGATATCGCCTGCCTCGTCCGATTCAATGGCAGACAGCAGATTTAAGTTGCGTCTGGCCAAACTACAGTATGAGGCTCAGGAAAAAGCACGCGTCCACCAAGCTGAGTTGGAATTACAATTTAAGATTCGCCAACTGGAGATAAAAGCCGATAAGCAGGTTAAGCTGAGACAGCTAGACATAGAAGCTGCAAAAGCTGCACGCTTGGCTTCTCCCATCCCTGGTTCTGGTATAACCACAGCTGCTCCGGTGAGTGCCCCACCTGCCTTGTCCAGTTCGTACCATACTGACGTAAGTAAATATATTTCACTCGTTCCAAATTTTCGTGAAGACGAAGTTGATTCATACTTTCAAGTATTTGAGCGTATCGCGTCAACCTTACATTGGCCACCTGACATATGGACTTTGCTATTACAGTGTAAACTGTGTGGCAAAGCCCAGGAGATTTGTTCGGCGCTTTCAGTTGAGGAAAGTTTAAATTATGAGACGGTGAAGTCCGCAATATTAAGGGCTTATGAACTAGTGGCAGAAGCATATAGACAACGATTTAGGAACCATAAAAAAACTATGCAACAGACTTTTGTAGAATTCGCTCGAGAAAAGAGCTTACTGTTTGATAAATGGTGTACAGCCACTAAGACAGTGGACTTTGGTGAGTTGCGTGAACTTATTCTACTTGAAGAATTCAAGAATTGTTTACCTGAGGGTATTGTTGTATACTTGAATGAACAAAAAGTAAACTCTGTATCCCAAGCTGCTGTTCATGCCGATGAGTTCATGCTCACACATAAACCTATGTTTTCTATTGTTCGCTCAGGAACATTGACAGGGTCCCGTTCTAGACCAGTGGTAACTGTGACCCAGCCAACCCATTCCTCTCCTCCCCGGCCTAAGGTTAAAACAGATCATGGGATAGAGATGAGAGAATGTTACTATTGCCATAAAGTTGGTCACTTGATTGCTGATTGTCGTGCTCTTAAAAGTAAACATGCCTGACCCACAACTGTAGGATTAATTCAGTCTACACCCAGAAGCGAACAGTTATCTTTTGAAAAGAATGTTGAAGCAAGTTATCATCCGTTCATTTTTAAAGGGTTAGTTTCCACAACCGGTAACCCTGCAGATCAGCGACCAATCCAGATACTTCGGGATACGGGTGCTGCCCACTCTGTGTTGATCGCTGATGTGCTTGTTTTGAATGAACAGACATCGTGTGGCACAAGCATTCTCATGCAAGGTATTGAAATGGGTGTTGTTAAAGCCCCTGTACATAAAATCCACTTGCAGTGTGAGCTTGTGAATCGTGTCGTATCGGTAGCGGTGCTTCCAGATTTACCGATTAAAGGCGTGTCGTTTATCCTCGGGAATGATATTGCTGGGGGTAAAGTGATTCCGTCATTAGAGGTTTTTGACAAGGTACCTGTACCGCTGTAGATGACGAATTGTCCGCGCGTTTCCTGACACTTTCCCTGCATGTGTCGTGACCCGCTCTCAGGCCAAGCAGCTGGATAATGAGGAGTTTACTCTTGAGAATACGTTCATGCATATAGACAAACCTTCATTATCAAGAGCTCAGGGTGTGGAAAGACCTTGCATCCGTGAAACAGATAAAGAGGAGTTTCGGAAACTAAATTTACGTATAACTCGTGAGCAGATAATCACAGCACAGGGAAATGATGAGACTTTGAAACGTTGTTTTGATGCTGCGCTTTCCCAGAACAGTTGATCCAGCAACCAGTGGGTTATTTTGTTGAGGATTCTTTGTTGATGCGTAAGTGGAGTTCCACACTTGAACAGGGAGCTGACTGGAGTACTGTATACCAGGTGGTCATTCCTTCTGTGTACCGACACCATGTACTATCACTTGCACATGACCATGTTCTATCCGGTCATCTAGGAATTACTAAAACTTATCGCAGAATTCTGAGGTTTTTCTTCTGGCCTGGTTTAAAGCAAGATGTTGCTAGATATTGCCGGACCTGTCAGACTTGCCAGTGCAGTGGTAAACCAAATCAGGTAATCCCAAGTGCTCCCCTTACTCCAATACCCATTGTACAAGAACCGTTTGAAAGAGTAATCATTGACTGTGTAGGGCCGTTGCCAAGGTCAAAGGCTGGTAATCAGTTTCTTTTAACGGTTATGTGTGCTACAACTCGTTTTCCTGAAGCGATTCCGCTCCGTAAGATCACTGCATCTACCATTATTAAAGCCCTTATGAAGTTTTTTGCGACATTCGGACTTCCTAAGGTTATTCAGAGTGATCAAGGGACAAATTTCATGTCTGGGGTGTTTAATCAGGTGTTAGGGACACTTGCAATTCAGCACTGTGTTTCCAGCGCTTACCATCCTGAAAGTCAGGGGGCACTTGAACGGTTCCACCAGACATTAAAGTCTATGTTACGCAAATATTGTCTGGATACAGGTAGGGACTGGGATGAAGGGGTTCCTTTGATGCTTTTTGCTGTCCGTGAGGCAGTACAGGAGTCTCTTGGTTTCAGTCCTGCCGAGCTCGTGTTTGGACATACGGTCCGTGGCCCTTTAAAGGTGTTGAAGGAGAACATTTTAGCCCCAGAGTCCAAGTGCCAAATGAATGTCCTTCAGTACGTCGGCCGGTTTCGGGAGCGTTTGCGTGAGGCTTGTTCCATGGCACGTCAAACTTTGACCTCTGCTCAGAAGACCATGAAACCGAGATATGACAAGAAAGCAATAGCTCGAGAGTTTAAATCCGGGGATCAGGTATTAGTTTTATTACCTGTTCCTGGATCTGCTTTGTCTGCAAGATTTGCCGGTCCATATACAATCAAGAAAAAATTGAGTGACACCGATTATGTTCTTCGCACACCTGAGAGGCGTCGCAAAACAAGAATTTGCCATATTAACATGTTGAAAGCCTATTATACACGGCAGTCTCAACCTGAACAGGGGAAAACAACAGTGAAACCTGTTGTTGCTCCTGTCGTGCTTGTGACTGGAGACTTGGAGACTGATGAGGATGGTTTAATCCTACGTAATGCTCCGCAACAGTGTGCTTTGTTGTCTAACTCTGAAAAGTTGCGAGAATTACCTACATTGAGTCATCTATCTGATTCCCAAAAAAATGATATTGAGCAATTAGTTAGGACATATCCAAATCTTTTCCGCGATACCCCGAGTCAAACTACAGTAATACAACATGATATTGATGTGAGTAATGCAGCATCCCTATCGTGCAAATTCTGTGAAAAGGGAGCTGATGAGACAAGAGGTAAAATATGTCTGTGAAAATGGTCTTGCAGTACAAAGTTGCAGTCCATGGAGCTCGCCTTGCTTACTTGTTCCCAAATCGGACGGAACCTTCCGTTTCTGCACTGATTATCGTAAAGTTAATGGGGTAACAGTGCCTGATAGCTATCCGTTACCACGGATGGAAGATTGTATAGACAATTTAGGAACTGCTCGATTCGTAACTAAGTTGGATTTGTTAAAAGGGTATTGGCAAGTGCCTTTAACACCTCGTGCCTCTGACATATCTGCATTTGTCACCCCTGATCATTTCATGCAGTATCAAGTCATGGCATTTGGGCTTCGCAATGCACCTGCAACATTTCAACGTTTGGTTGCTACTGTGCTGGCGGGTGTGCCTGGGTGTAATGCATATTTGGATGATTTGGTGATTTATTCAACTAACTGGCCAGAACATATGTCTCAGTTATATTCTGTGTTTGAACGCCTGTCAAAGGCCAATTTAACGTTAAATCTATCAAAATGTGAATTTGCCCAGGCTACCATAACATATCTTGGGAAACCGGTTGGGCAAGGACAAGTTCGACCAGTTGCTGCTAAAGTATCAGCCATTTCAAACTTTCCTGTTCCTACTACACGACGTCAACTGAGGCGGTTCCTAGGGATGGCTGGATACTATCGTGGATTTTGTAAAAACTTTTCGAGTGTTGCAAGTCCTCTCACCAGTTTGTTAAGCCCCTCACAACAGTTTAAGTGGTCGTTGGAGTGTCAACATGCATTTGATAGTGTGAAGGCACTCCTGTGCAGCGCTCCAGTACTCGCAACCCCAAATTTTGAGCGTCCATTTAAGTTGGAGGTTGATGCTAGCGTTAGAGTGGCTTTTTGGTTTATTTTCAGCCGCACCAATAGCCAGTCTTTCTATCTGTTCTGCTTTTCACTTGAAATGTTTTCTTTATGTAAATATTTCTTTAATTAGTACTATTTCTTTTGCACTTTCATATTCATTGTAAATAAATCACCTCATTCAGCATCTCGTTTGTCTCGTGTCATCGCTTTGGTTGTAACCAGTGTTGGATATTCAGCCTACCAATGTCCCTTAAATTTAAGTGTGCGACCCACACACCCCTAGTCCATCGTGGGATCGTAACAGTCAACATAAAAGATTTAAAAGCTACTAAATGAGCAGTATGTAGGATGTATGTATGTAGCACATGGAAGTTGCAGTTAACTTTTGTCACACCCTCAGCACGTTTCGCCAGTCCCAGTCACCAGGATCAGTCACCGCCCACTCAATCCCCAATACACCACACCCGTGAACTATCAGCTCAGTACTAATTACCAACACCTGCACCCAGCAATCAACCACACCCTACAAATACTCACCTCTGCCACTCAATCCTCGGCTGGAATCAAAGATACATGAACACTATTGCTCTGATCTTCTTCTTTGTTCGCTCCTTGACTCCCTGTGCTCCAAAGAAGTCTCTCTTTGTGTACCTGAGGATTTACCAACACCAGTGTTAAGAAAACACTGATTGAACTAGAACATTCTTTGAATGTGAACTTACCTGATCACCTGTGCTTTAAGATACGAGTGTTGAACACGTTTACTCACCTACTGCACCTGAGTTGTTTATGTGAACCTCAATAAACATCACAAAGTTTAATACTTCCTCTGTCTTCTATGTGTGGATGTGACAGGATTCCAGCCTCTAAAATCGAGTACAAATATGATACATTCACGGAACTTGTGAATGCTCTTTGACAGTCAATGCCTCAGTCAATATTAAATCCGTCAACTGAAGCAATCACTGCTTCATTGCACAGTTCACTCTTCTCACGCCCTACTGCTTACTCTGGTGATCCCAACAGCTGTAATGGTTTCCTCCTTTAATGCTCGCTCTTCATAGAAGCTAGTTTTATCCTTACTCTCCACTTTTATAGACCACTTCAAAGAGGTGTTCGGAGTCGCTCTCACCACCCTCTCAGTGAACGACGAGCTGATCAATTTACGACAAGGCTCCTCAGATACCCACGAGTATACGCTATGCTTTCAAACCCTAGCCACTACCAGCGAATGGAATCAAGTCGCCCTATTAGCAGCCTTTCGTAAAGGTCTCAAGGCCCAGATCTGAAGAAAGATGGTCATTTATGATGATAACATCAGTTTAGAAACCTTCGTAAAGAAAACCATTAGCGTATCTCAACATCTTTCTGCCTGCACCCAGACGAACACCTTACCCAGTTTTCCTCCAGAGAGTTAGCACCTCCTCTTGAGAACGATGAACTCATGCTCCCATGCTCACAGACTCCTGTCCACTGGACACCACTGAGAGACAGCGCCGCATAGGCCACCAACCGTGCCTCTATTGTGGAGAAGCTACTCACCTCACCTCAACAGTCCATCTATATTTCAGAGTTTCACGAATGAAATCTTTTGCAATTTCCTTCATCAATTTACCATCATCTACATTGACGATATTCTCATCTATTCCTGTAACCTGGATGAACATCAGTCCCACGTCAGTCCTCCAACGTCTTCGAAAGCATAACCTGTATCTCAAAGCTGAAAAATGTGAGTTCCATCAAACTACCATCTCCTTCCTTGGATACGTGATCTCAGCAGAGGGGGTATTCATGGAACCCACTAAGGTGGACATGCTGAGAATACGAAAGCTGATGCTTTATCTCATATGTACTCACCTGAACTTTCCACTGACCTTCCAGAACCCATCCTACCTCCTTCAGTTTTCATCGCTCCTATTCTGTGGGAGCTGGATGAAGAGATTCGTGCTGCCACCCTCGAGGAACCTGCTCCACAGCAGGCAACAGGTGAACCCTCTCACTCCTCCAACAAAAGTACTGGTGGCCTGATATGGCCAACAACGTTACACGTTATATCCAAGAATGCTCGGTCTGTGCCATCACCACCGCACCTCGTTGATTACCTGAAGGGAAATTACAACCTCTACCCATTCCTCAACGTCCTTAGACACACCTTGGCATAGATTTTGCCACTGATTTGCCTCCGTCCCATGGCTACACTACGATCCTTGTTGCAGTTGATCGTTTTTCTAAAGCTTGCAAACTAATCCCTTTGAAAGGTCTCCTTCACAGCTCTAGAAACTGCTGAGACCCTATTCTCCCACGTTTTCCGGAAATTTAGACTGCCCAAAGTGTCAGACCTAGGACCGCACAAGGGGGGTACTGTCACACCCTCAGCACGTTCCTCCCAGTCCCAGTCACCAGGATCAGTCACCGCCCACTCAATCCCTGACACGCCACACCCATGAACCATCACCTGAGTACTAATCAACCACACTCTACAAATACTCACCTCTCGCCACTCAATAATTGGCTGAAATCAAAGTTACATGGACACTATTGCTCTGATCTTCTTTGTTCGCTCCTTGTTTCCCTGTGCCCCAAGGAAGTCTCTCTTTGTGTACTTGAGGATTTACCAACGCCAGTGTTAAGGAAAGTACGTCTGATTGAACTAGAACATTCTTTGAATGTGAACTTACCTTATCACCTGTGCTTGATACGAGATAAGACTGTTGAACACGTTTACTCAGTTGTTTATGTGAACCTCAAACATCACAAAGTTTAATACTTCCTCTCTCTTCTATGTCTCAACTTTATTGTGTGGGGTTATTATTAGGGAAATACTATTAACAGAACTATAAATAGTGTACAAGAAAAGGTTTTTGATATCTAAGTAAGAAATACCATCCAACCCAAGCAACATTAAGCTTTTTCACCTGCAAAAACAGTACTTGTCTGGTTAAAATCAAAATCTAAACACGTTTTTTTCTTGCCAAAATATGTTTTTTTGTATCTTTAAGCAAAAATAATAGCAAAAAGCCACCATTGTGCAATTTAGCAAATCTGATTAGCAAAACTGTGGCTAAATGAATGCACAAACAAGGTCAGGGAGAAGACAAGAAAACTAAAACACTTTCTTTAAAAAATAAATGGTTAGACTACATGCGTAATGTTTACATTACTTTTCTTGCAGCACTATTACCCAGCACCCACAGTGAACCATATCAATACATGCAGTGAAACTACCCCAGTGGCTCTTGATAGAGATCAATATCTCGTTTTCCACACCAAAGGAACCGCAAGTGGCTGCACAATAAACAATAGCAGTAGCAGTGAACCAGTGACCGCAGGCTCTTTCAGTATCGGCCAGGCTATTGTGTACAACTGGCAGATTCTGGCTCAGCATTGCACATGTCAGTCAGGCACGTGGCTCCAGTCTTCTGCAGTCACTGAGAGTCCAGACAAACCTGAGTGAGATCTGAATGAAAATAAGAAAATCTGACCCATCAATCTCTTTGTCGGTATAAATTGTAACAGAATAACAATTACTATATCATGCACAATTTAGAAACCCCTGTTTTTAAGGTGAGGCAACGCAAAGGCATTATGAAGCTGAAAGTATTTTTTTTTTTTATCACAAAGATGAGCAGTAATATTTGAAATACTTAAATATTTCTTTACCTTTTTGGAGTAAAAATCAAGTGGTGGTTGAAGGGGAATGTACCGCCCACCTTGGTAATGGTTAGTTTACAGTTTAAAGATTCACATTACAATAATAACTTTAATGTGTAGCATATAAAATCTAGAACATAGATTTTTTTTTTACTTACATTTTTAATTTAATTGTTATTTATTAACTTATTATTATTATTATTTATTTATTTATTATTTATTAATTATTTATTCAAACCCTTTTGTCTTGACTTCCTTTGTGAGGGTTCAAGCATTAACAGACTCCATAATACACATTACAAACTGTTGAATCACATGTACGGTTAAGGGAGGTGCACCCAAACATGAAAACAATGGCTAGTCATGTCAAAATTCCCCACACATAACAAGACATCCGAAACAAACCCACCGTCCCAGAATAACCCACTCAGAGCGGTCAAGAAAATCTAGCGCACTGAAAACCAACTCCTTTTATTCAGAGCTCATGCTTTGGTGCTTAAAAGGTAGTCCGAGATAGAGAGGGGAAAAAAACATGCTTTAAAGCAGATTCCAGGAGTGTTTGGACTCGTTTACAACACACTTAAAACAACTGTAAGCTGAAGGTATGGAATTTGTCATTACTAGAGCTGTTTGCCTGACATCCCCTCTCAGATGCACTGCATTCTGGGATGTCTCTGTGATGCCTGCAGATATAAACTCATCAGACTCTTCAACTATGAAGCACAGGAAAGCTGCAATTATGTCCAATTAAGCTGAAATAACTAACATTACATTCATATAGTGCTTTGACCTCTGCAGAAACCTCAAAGCCTCCAGTACTGAAATAGATGCTGCAAAGCAAAAAACTGAATGTCACTGGATATATGCATGTTAACATTTGCTTCTGTTATGAAGCAAAATGAGGATATTTTGGCAGATGGAGCTCAGATGGAAACATAATCTTTAAAAAGTTAAGACGTACTCTTCATGAGCATAATGTAAATTATGTTACATTTATTCTTGCAACACCTTATATTAGAATTATTAGAATTCTGTTAGTGGTGCATTTTACATTTATTTGAAAAGAACAGGATGAAGATGATTCTGGCATAGTTGCATTACATCTTTTGTTGCCTGTATCACTCCAGCTCAGAAATTAAATGTCAAGTTGCTGGCAATAAATGTTTAATGCTTTAGCATGTTTAAAAATGACATACCACCTTGATCCTGCATTATGCTAACTGATAGTGTTGTTATCAAAATGCATTTGCTGAAGCAACCATGTAATTTTAGCTTGCTTATATCTATCTATCTTTGAGCTCCTTAATTCTGACTCTTATTTCATATGGGCATTGTACCTGAGTTCTCCTCAAGTGCATAGCTGTACCAGATGATCAGATGACAACACTTATAGATAACCCCTTTATATAGCAGATCTGTACAGAAGAGTTGGGGTAGATGGAGGGTTTCTGAAGTGTGCTGCTACTGCAACAGCAAGCACTAGACAAATATTTGAATGCTGAGCAGATTTGAGTGAGTCATTATGTAAGACTGAGTTAGACCTATCGGACTACACCATGGAAAGTTTCATGGAAACTGCAGTGAATTGTATGGATAGGTATATATTTGGAATTTTGCAAAAAAATGTTAGAGATAGAGGCATGCTTTTCCTCTGAGCCTATGCTGTTATATTGACATTTCAGCTTTCTAATTTCTATATTAAATGATTATCTCATAGGTAAATAAAAAAAATTGCTGCAAGACATGTCAAAAAGTACTGGCCTACTGTATATTTGCTGAAAAATAGATGTCGGCATTTAAAGATAAATGTGCCTGGAGAATCTGGGAGTTAGGTTAAGCAAAAATGTGGAAAATGTTACCTATCTCTCTATATAACTGTTCCATGCATTAGAGAACTAAACCTTTTTCAGTGTCATCTCTTAACTTGAAGGTTCTTTATTGGCTTCATCGGTTTTATGAAGAACATGGAACCTGGAACATGGAACCTTTCCATTTAACAAAAGTCTCTTTATTGTTTAGACTATTGACATGCTCTTCACACTGAACTGTTCTCACTGAAGTAAAGCTCTTGTGTGTTCAAACACATCACAACACACTACTCAAATAGCAGTTTTCAGAGAGATGTGCTCTGTCATTTTGAGCCTCTCAGAGCTCTGCAGTCACATCTTGCTGTGACCACAAAACATGCAAATTATGCAATCATAAAGATCTATTAATACCTTTCAATTACATCATTTATTCCTGTGCATTAGCAAGCTAGACTGCGACCTACAGAAGGATGACCTTTAAGAAAATGTAAGTAATTTTCCTCTTCACACATTCACACACCCATTCAGCGACATAAAGATCTTTCATAATCCATGATTTTCATTTCAGTTGCACAGGCTACATTTGGGTCATTATCTCTAACAGTTCAAAACAGACAATGCCAGAAATATACTGAAAAGAAATCTCAATGCTTAGATAATACTTCTGTGGAAGCTGCAACATTTTAATTTAATATTAAAGTAACAGAAGAGGTATTTTGATCCCCTATTCATGCATTAATTTTATTATTATCAGTAATTCCAGGTATCAAGAGGCAAGAGAGCTGCAGTGACGTATTTTCTGAGCCTAAATATAGTCAGCAGAAAGTAAAAAGCAAAACATAGGACTAAATAAACAAATTACACCATGGTTAAATGACCTCAACATCACCATCACCATCATACAGTCTTTCTTTAAAAACCTTTTCATATTGACAATCATATGACCGATGTCTTAGAGTATCATAGACAAAAAAAATTATATCTTCAGCTTGTGTTAACCACAGACCTTCTTTCAGGTATTTAGCCAAAACAAAAAAATTACATTTACTTCAAGATGATAAAACATATAGATCCAAAATACTGCACAAAAACTGTACATAATAATCATAATCAGCATTGCATGGATAATGCAGAGTAATTTATATTTTTTTCACCACAATGCAGTGCATTATGGGTACTGTAGGTCTAAAAACAGATTTATGTAACTTACATTGATGTCCAAGCTGCACAGACTGAGCGAATCCACATCTCTCTTCCTCTGCTTCCTCTTCTTCTATAAAGACACAGATCAGTTGAGTGCTACATTATCCAGACGGAAGTTATCCTAATGAACTGTTACATATAGATGAATGTCACACAACAACCCAAAATAGGTTCACCATATTGAAATGTCAGAATTGACAGAATGAAAAAATAATAAATGGAAATAAAAAAAAGTGAGTAGTGAGTAGTGTTCATTTGAAAAACCTCATCACAAAAAAATCAGCACAACAGCTAACTAATACAATAAAAACATGATCAAATCATAATAAAAATGCAAACAAACCCTAAACCCTGTGTGTGTGATGTATACTTATATACATATATGCATATACATATATATATACAACAACTATACATATATGTCTGTGTGTGTGTGAAATATATTTCACACACACACATATGTATAGTTGTTGTTGTTAATGGATAATTAGATCTTTGAATAGTCAACCGCATGGCCAGCTGTGTTATTGTTTCTCCTCAACTGTTTATTCTCCATGACAACCAGCAGCATGTGAATATGTACATCCTGATGCAGGTTTGTGAACAATAGAGCAGATAAAGGGCTGGAACCTCTACTACTGCTCCTGATCCATGAACACCCGCTGCACTGTTTAAGATCATAACATACTGCTGAAAACACTCTCAGAAATTAAGGCAAAAAAGCTGTGGCTGTGACTGTGGCAGTACACTTATGTACCTATTAGGTTCAAATATGTACACTTAAAGTAATAATACCTTTAAAGTACCTAAATGTAGCCTTTAGGTACAAACATGTACCTTTTGAAAAGGTACCGCCCCATTGATAGCATCAAAATGAACAAATGCTGACACAAAACAGGATAAAAATAAAAAGCAATAAGGAATGAAATATAATATGTAAATCAATAGCTACCATCAACTGTTTGGTTACTAACGTTCTTGCAAAGATCTTCTTTTGTTTTCAACAGAAGAAAGAAGACAGGTTTAGAACAATATGTGGGTGAGTAAACATTAGAAAAATCTTCAATTATGAGGCAAATTCCATTTCTGTTGTAAAGCAGCACTAAAAAGACAATAGTGGTATTTTCAGCTCAATATAGTTCATTGTTGATTCAGTGCAGTTAAACTATGTATCAATGATGCAAAATTCTTTGCATCATTGAACTTTGCATCATTGACACTTTGATTAACTACATAAATCAACATCCCTCTAAGACACATCAAGTCATAAAGATTGCAGCACATCTGGGTGATTCACCAAACCCTGCTTTAAAAACAAAATGAGTTTTGTTGCTTTCATCCATTAAATATGACAAAGACATCATGGAACTAGGGAAAACATTATTGACCTGATAAACAATCCAAACCCATTACCTAACGCATCACAAACATGTCCATCACATTCTGGACTGGTCATAGTAAATACAAAGAATAAGATACAACGCATTTAGAAATGTAACATTTAGGCAAATCGAATGTATAGTAAGAGCTGCAATCGTAACTACAATCACAACTTCCACATGTAGACCAACTTTAAACCAACCAAACAAAACCACCTTTATCCCTCATTTAAAACAATCAATAATAATTTAAAAAATATTTTAAGATAAAAACAAAGACGTAAACATAGGCTTATGTAACTCTAGAAGACCTTTCATCTGCTCTGCGGGAGCTAAAAATCACAAATGAAATCTCTTTAATGTCACAGATATTTCTCCTAGACTGCAATAAGATGTAATGGGGAGCAAATTCTTTCTTTCATTTTCATTTTAGTTTCAGTAATTTTTTTTACATTTATTTCTAGTATAAAAACAACCTCATTATTTAAACAACCCCAGTCTTTTTTATAGTTTAACAAGTGGACGATATCCCAGATGTCAATATGAAATTCAAAATCTCCCAAAAACAAATGACCGACAGTATGCTATTACTTCTGACTTCTGAAAGAGCAGCGGAGTAATTACATGCTCGCTCACCTTCTGATAGACAAAAAGGCAGCACCCCATCATTGGGCTTCACAGCAGTATTCCTCAGACCCAAACACCCCAAGATCACTTCTATAGTTTTCAGCCGTGGACCGCTGTCACCTGCCTAATCCTTGGCCATGTGTGTTTCTGTGTGTGTGTGTGTATACAGAAGAGCAGCAAACAGGATGCTCAGGGGGAAGTGTGTCGGCGCTATATCGGGCCCAAGCAGGGCGCTTGTTCTCAGACCACACTCTCTGCTGGTGTTTGTCTGAGGCCGGTGGCGTCAAAAGCCCCTTCAGTGAGAGGAACAGCATCCTGTTACAAGGAAGAATAGCACACAATCGCTCTTTCACCCTCCTCATCCACTTCATCCAGAGCTATTCAAACCCCTATAAAAGATTGTCATGAAGATCTCATCATTAAAGGAGAATTCATGTTATTTTTTCATAGTTATTCTCTTGAAGAGCACAAACTAGACTTTTGCGTTCATTCTTCTCTTTAAAACCATTATTGTCTGAATAATAAAGTTTGGTAGCAATGTTAATCCTAATTGTTGATTCTTATTACAGATTCTTTTTTCAGATCACATCCTACAGCTATTACAACTGCATTGCTTTGAACTTGCCTGCAGTCTGGAACTTATAATCAACTTTTAACCAATAGAGAACATATGGCGGATCATAAAACGATGATGATGAATACGTCAAAGATGACTATGAACTGTTCCAGAGTTGGAAACTTATTTTATTCAAGAATGGGACCAAACCAACACCAAAACTCCAGAAACTCATAACCTTGATGCCTTCAATCATGTTCAATCAATCATTTTTATTTATATAGCGCTTTTAACAACACAGGTTGCATCAAAGCACTGTACAGTATACGGTAGAAGAATACAATGACTTCAAGGTTATGATGCCTTGATGCCTTTAAACTGTTTTAAAAAGAACACCATGCTACACCATGGTAAACATGCCCCTGTCCCAATTATGTTGAGACCTGTAGCAGGCATCTGTTATGTTTAAATATTTGTTATTGTGGAGGTATTCAAATACTTTTATTTTGAAATGTATTTTTGTGAAACGGAGACGGAAGTGAAGGGCGTGGGGGAAGCGCGAAGAAGAAATCCGGAGCAAGAGGTGCGCGAGTGCGATCGACAGACAGAAGAAACCGAAACTAAAAGTAATAAAGCCGAACTCTCGCAGTTTTCGTTTATAAGTGGACAGCAGTTCGCGAGATTCGAGGTGAGCTGACGAGGAGCTGGACCGAGCTTGTGCTGCTGCTGTGGACGTTGTTGAAGCTGAACTGTGAGTGTGATGCAATAGGGCGTCGACCATTACACTGCGGAGAAAGTGTACGTGAGTGTTTTTGACTTCGTCTGGAAAGAGCTTTATTTTCGTTTATCTTCAGTTTGCTTCCCGGAAGTATACAACGGACAGTATTTTTGTGGTTTTGAATTCGAAGCTGTTTTTTGAACGAGTAACTTTTTTTTTCTGGAAAGTTCTCCATTTGCCGTTTTTGACACGTTACTGCCGCTGCGTGGATGCGAATGGCATTGTAGATTTTTGTAATTTATAGTTGACTATTTTTGGACTTTCTACAGTTTGTTTCAGTGCTTTTGGAATAAGTTTTTGTCGGACATTTGAACTTGTCAACAGAACTGTATTCGTTCGTTCTTTCGTCAACAGGAGATTTTTCTGCTTACTGGAAGCGTACATGGACAGTGGTTTTTGCTCATTTTTGCTGAACTGTTCTTTCTTGTTTTTTTGAGAAAAAAGACTTAAACAGGTTCTCAGTAATTGCAAAGATTACCCTGCCATATCCGGACACTCCAGTACCAGCCCAGTTCTGTGGTGAGGTAAAAGGTTGACGTTGAGTTGTGATTTATATATATTTTTCCTTTTTTATATATATCTATTTGAATCTGAAAGTACTGCTGTTAATTGTCACCACAAGTAAGTTTATCATTGTGCATTCTTTATTGTTTTTTGGTATCTTCAAAACACTGAAAATAAATGTAACATTTTCGTTATCTTGGAGTAGGGGCATTCCTCCTGTCTTGTGGGCTGATAGAGGGAAAGAAAGGTTAGTATTTCTATAGTTAGAGAGCCATCGTGTACATTAAACTTCAATCCTCATCAGTCTTGGTCACAAAAGACATCTAACAAGGCAGGTAAAAGCATACTTATAAATTTAAGTACAGGAATTAAATGTACTAGTAGTTAAAGACCTAGATCTTGAAGCTCTAGTCGTCCAAGATACAGTTAACATCTTTGTACCCCCTACACTGTAGTGAAATTTCCCGCTACATAAAATTGGCGTCACGAACAGGATCGTTCTTAGCCTGATCTCTGTATTATTGTGTTATTAGTATTCTGTCCCAGGTCTGTGAGCAAGAAGAAAATGGCAGAACTGGAGGAGTTGAAGAGGAGTTTGCTGAGATGCAAAGGAGGTTAGCGGAGCAAGCTGGAGCTTTGGATCATGCCAGATCGGAACAGCGAGAAGCTTTGTCATTGGCAAAAGCTGTAATAGAGCAGCAAGCCTCCACTCGTGCTACCCCAGCAACAATTTACGTTCCAAGAGAGCACAAACTCGCTGACTTCACTGGTTCCACCAAGCCTGGAGACGGAGGAGTAGAGGAGTGGATTCTTTCCATGAAATCAGCGTTCCGTGTGATGAAAGTACCAGAGGAAGATCAGGTGGAGCTGATTAAACCGCATTTAAAAGGAGAAGCTAGAGATACCGTGTGAGGTTCATGCTGACGGAGGGGGATAACAGTGTGGAGTCTATCTTCAAACTGTTACAAGAAACCTATGGAGACAAGGTTCCTATCGGCACAAGATTAAAGGACTTTTATGATCGGAAGCAAGCACCTGCTGAAACTATACGTGCTTACGCTTATGACTTACGAGAAAGACTTTACAAGGTGAAGCGCAGAGAGCCTGGTCGCGTTCCAGATGAAGAGGGTGTTCTGAAGGAGCAGTTGGTCCTGGGATTAAGGGATGATTTATTAAGGAGAGAAATGAAGCGAAGGATCAAGGAAGAGCAAAGTCTGACTTTTGCACAGTTGATGCAGGACGCAATCACCTGGTCTGAGGAGGAGGAGGCACAGCCAGAAAGTATTTTAAAACCCCCAGTGCGTGCAAAGGCTGCAGTTCACACTACTGTGGCGACTGGCGACACTTCATCTCCGCTGACATTGGAGAAATTGCACGACGCAATAGAAAAGATAGCTGCACGTCAGGAAGAATTATACAAAATGGTACATAGTCAAGGGAGAACCGATTCTCGTCAAGGTGTTATGAGACGGCAGCCACTAAAGAATAGTGAAGGAGAGTATATCTGTTACACATGTGGTGAACCAGGTCACACCAGTAGACACTGTGGTCGGAATAGACAGTTGAAGGGCCATGGTGCTGCATCTTCACCATTAGAAGGAGCGACTGAGGGGTCAAGAGGGGCTTCATCGAGTAACACTGTGAACTCCAATGGGCCATCTGTAGTTCGGAGTCATACGGCTGATTGGAGAGCAGAAGAAGTTCCACAAACTCTAAAGGACAGTGCGTTTGGTGACTGCTTGACTGTGGATGTAAAGATAGCAGGAGTACCCACACGGTGCTTATTGGACACAGGCTCTGAAGTTACCTCCATCTCAGAATCTCATTTCAAGCAACATTTTGGCAAACAGGGGAGAGCATTGACATCAGCTAACTGGGTGCGTCTAACTGCTGCAAATGGACTAGACATTCCAGTGCTCGGATGCTTGCAGGCAGATGTGGAGTGCCTGGGGAGTCTGCTTCCAGGAAAGTGTGTTTTTGTGCTCACCGAAGCAAACCCTGATGCAAAGGAAATGAAGGGATTGGATGGAATTGTAGGGATGAACGTGCTTAGTGAATTGAAAAACTTAGTGCTGTCACGAAAGGAGTTAGACAAAGAAAGTAAAACCAGGCAACTCGCGGATGCAAACGTGAGGAGAGTGATAGCAAGAGTGGATAAAGATGAGAGACTCTTGGGACCTGAAGGAAGGATAGGATTTGTTAAGGTGTCAGGGAAGCAAGTTGTGACAATCCCGCCTTTAAGTGAGAAGATTGTAGAAGGCCACTGCACCATTCCACACCAAACAAAGCATCAAGTACTTGTAGAGTGCACAGATTCTGTTACCCTTCCTAAAGGACTGTTAATAGCCAGTGTTCTTGCTAGCCCAGAAAAGGGTAAGGTTCCTGTACGAGTGTTAAACCTGTGTCAAGAATCTGTCAAGTTGATGCCGAGATCCAGAATTGCAGTCATGTTCAAACCAGAGAAAATAGTACCCAAACAAGTTGTGGAATTTGAGGAGGATATTGATGAGTTGCGTGTTAAAAAGCATGTCCAATGCAACATTAATGTTGAGAGCTTACCCAAAGAGTTGTCCATTCCGGTCCAGGTGAATCAAGAAGGACTGACAGACATGCAACGTGAGGAGTTAAATGCACTGCTGACCCGGTACAGTGATGTTTTCTCCAAGAACGACACAGATTATGGTTATACCACAACAGTTATGCATAGTATACCGACAGGAGATGTACTACCAATCAAGCAACGTCACAGACGAGTCCCACCTCACATTTTTCAAGAGTTTAAGAGACACGTGCAAGATCTAGTCAGTCAAGGCATACTGAAGGAAAGTTGCAGTCCATGGGCCTCTCCGCCATCACTGTGATAAAGAAGGACGGAGGTGTTCGTTTCTGTTGTGACTACAGGAGACTTAATCAAGTCACATTCAAAGATGCTTACCCCCTTCCTCGTGTAGAAGAATCTTTGGATGCTTTAGGCAATGCAAAGTTGTTTTCCACATTAGATCTCACGGCCGGTTATTTCCAGGTGGCAGTAAGTGAGTCAGACCGGGAGAAGACTGCTGTCACGACACCTTTTGGATTGTTTGAGTGGACACGGATGCCGTTTGGTTTATGTAACGCTCCAGCCACCTTTCAACGTTTGATGGGTGCAGCACTAGGTGATCTGGCCTTCGATGTTCTTTTGATCTACCTTGATGATATCATTGTGTTCTCAGAAGATTTCAAGTCTCATTGTGAAAGACTGGAGCTTGTGTTCTCAAGGTTACGTCAACACGGCCTGAAACTGAAGCCCAGTAAATGTTTCCTCTTTAAGCCAGAAGTCAGGTTCTTAGGACACATAATTTCAGTGAAGGGAATTCAAGTGGATATGGACAAAGTACAGTGCTTGGATGCATGGCCTAAGCCAACAAATGTTAGAGAAGTCAGACAGCTGTTGGGATTTATGAGTTACTACCGCCGTTTTGTCCCGAGGTTTGCACAGCTGGCAAAGCCCTTGCATGCTCTAGTGGGAAAAGATAACAAAGGGAAGTCATCAGAACCATTGTGCTGGAGTGAGGAATGTCAAGCTTCATTCAGTCAGTTGAAGAGTTTTCTCATGTCCCCTCCGATTTTGGCTTACCCTGATTTCCAGTGTCCGTTCATACTGACGACGGATGGGAGTCGCAATGGACTTGGAGCGATCCTCAGCCAAAAGCAGGGGGGTATAGAGCGTGTCGTCGCCTATGCGAGCCGTGGTCTGAAGGGTTCTGAAAGAAATGACAAATATTATAGTGCCTTCAAGCTGGAGTTGCTAGCTCTTAAGTGGGCAGTAACAGAGAAATTTAAGGAGTACCTGATGTTTGCAAAGTTTCAAGTAGTCACTGACCACAATCCCCTCCGATACCTGGAAACAGCCAATCTTGGAGCAGTGGAGCAGCGCTGGGTTGCTCAGTTATCAGAATTCAACTTTGAGGTTTGTTACAAACCTGGAAGACAAAACATCAATGCCGACGTTCTTTCTAGGATTCCCTGGAGTGTAGAACCTGAGAAAGATGATACAGGAAAAGACTTCATTCTGTTAACCACGGATGAGGTACGAGCATGCTTGTGGCCAGGTAAAGGAGAGGAGAGCGAAGAAATGCCAACCCATGTTGCCAAACAAGCCATCATAAAGAAGGGTGTCGATGGTTACAGCTGGTCATCTATTTGTGAGCAACAGAAAAGGATCCTTGTATAGCACCTGTATATGTTGCTGTGCTTGGGAACAAGAAGTTAGTGGCAAACAGTTTCCGAGGTATGGGAGCCCAACAAAAGAAGTTGGCTAGACAGTTTGAGCGTCTGAAACTGAAACATCAAGTCCTGTTCAGAGTAATTACCGATCCGAGAGATGGGGAAGAAATTTGGCAATTAGTAGTACCAGAGTCGTTGCAACTGAAAGTGTACGAAGGAGTGCATGAGCATGGAGGACATTCTGGAAGTAGGAGTACATTGGAGCAGATACGGTAAGCTATTATTGGCCCTCGATGACCAATGATGTGCAAACATGGGTAACCCAGTGCCGGAGATGTACTCTAGCTAAGGACGTGTTTCCTAAAATTCGTGCTCCTATGACTTGCACCAATGTAACTGCACCTCTAGAAGTTCTTGCCATGGATTACACCATGCTTGAGAGATCAGCAGGAGGTTACGAGAATGTTCTAGTACTTACAGACATGTTTACAAGATTCACTGTGGCCGTACCCACTAAAAATCAAACTGCACTCACCACTGCCAAAGCCCTTGTACGACACTGGTTCGTCTGTTATGGGTGTCCCGCCCGACTACACTCTGATCAGGGAAGGTGTTTCGAGGCAAGTGTAATTAAAGAGCTCTGTAAGTTATATGGAATCAGCAAGAGTCGAACCAGCCCTTACCACCCACAAGGCAATGCACAGTGTGAAAGATTCAATCGAACAATGCATGACATGCTACGGACATTACCTGTAGAAAAGAAGAAAGACTGGAAGACTTACTTGCCTGAACTGGTGATGGCTTACAATAGCCATGTTCATTCTTCGACAGGGTACTCGCCATTTTATCTAATGTTTGGACGAGACGCAAGGCTGCCCATGGATGTCCTAGGAGGAAAAGATTTAATTGATGATGAGGCTGAAGATTTGGATGAGTGGGTGAAGAATCATCATGAACGCTTGAGGATTGCAGCTGAAACTGCAAAGTCAACTGCCCAAGAAGCTTCTAGGAGAAGGAAGAGGGTCTATGATCGCAAGACGGCAGGAGCGCTCGTTAGACCTGGTGACAGAGTATTGTTGCGTAACCACAAGTTTAGGGGACGGAACAAAATTCAAGATAAGTGGGAGTCCAGACCATATTTGGTAGTGCAACAGAACCACCCAGATTTGCCTGTGTTTACAATACGTCCTGAGCTGGGGGGTCCCACAAAAGTAGTTCATAGGGATCAGTTGAGACACTGTACCTTTCCCTCTCCCACAAGACAGGTTACACGTAATGAAAGAGAAAAAGAGCTGTCAGAAACAGAGGTTGACCCACACGACATTGTTTACACTCTGTATCCTACACAAATTCAGAGCACAGATTTACCTGAGGTTGCCATTGAAGTGTTATGTGAGGAGGAGGGTAGTGTAAGTGACAGGAAGGGGGGGTAGAACCTGAACAAGATGCCGAATCTGAAAACCCTGACATGTCAGAAAATGACTTTTGTGAGGTTCCTGATCTGAGACGGTCTAAAAGAGAAACACAGGGTAAATTGCCTGTAAGATATAGAGATGACTATATTATGTAAATTTGAGGTTAAAGGGAAAAAGAGAAATTGTCAAAGTGTATGTTTTAATGCTTATCTGTTCTGTTTTTATTTCTTCTAGAAACTGGTCTGCTTGGAGAGTCCTGTATATGGCAGGGTTTAGCAGGGGGGAATGTGGAGGTATTCAAATACTTTTATTTTGAAATGTATTTTTGTGAAACGGAGACGGAAGTGAAGGGCGTGGGGAAGCGCGAAGAAGAAATCCGGAGCAAGAGGTGCGCGAGTGCGATCGACAGACAGAAGAAACCGAAACTAAAAGTAATAAAGCCGAACTCTCGCAGTTTTCGTTTATAAGTGGACAGCAGTTCGCGAGTTTCGAGGTGAGCTGACGAGGAGCTGGACCGAGCTTGTGCTGCTGCTGTGGACGTTGTTGAAGCTGAACTGTGAGTGTGATGCAATAGGGCGTCGACCATTACACTGCGGAGAAAGTGTACGTGAGTGTTTTTGACTTCGTCTGGAAAGAGCTTTATTTTCGTTTATCTTCAGTTTGCTTCCCGGAAGTATACAACGGACAGTATTTTTGTGGTTTTGAATTGAAGCTGTTTTTGAACGAGTAACTTTTTTTTTCTGGAAAGTTCTCCATTTGCCGTTTTTGACACGTTACTGCCGCTGCGTGGATGCGAATGGCATTGTAGATTTTTGTAATTTATAGTTGACTATTTTTGGACTTTCTACAGTTTGTTTCAGTGCTTTTGGGAATAAGTTTTTGTCGGACATTTGAACTTGTCAACAGAACTGTATTCGTTCGTTCTTTCACAACAGAAGATTTTTCTGCTTACTGGAAGCGTACATGGACAGTGGTTTTTGCTCATTTTTGCTGAACTGTTCTTTCTTGTTTTTTTGAGAAAAAAGACTTAAACAGGTTCTCAGTAATTGCAAAGATTACCCTGCCATATCCGGACACTCCAGTACCAGCCCAGTTCTGTGGTGAGGTAAAAGGTTGACGTTGAGTTGTGATTTATATATATTTTTCCTTTTTTATATATATCTATTTGAATCTGAAAGTACTGCTGTTAATTGTCACCACAAGTAAGTTTATCATTGTGCATTCTTTATTGTTTTTTGGTATCTTCAAAACACTGAAAATAAATGTAACATTTTCGTTATCTTGGAGTAGGGGCATTCCTCCTGTCTTGTGGGCTGATAGAGGGAAAGAAAGGTTAGTATTTCTATAGTTAGAGAGCCATCGTGTACATTAAACTTCAATCCTCATCAGTCTTGGTCACAAAAGACATCTAACAAGGCAGGTAAAAGCATACTTATAAATTTAAGTACAGGAATTAAATGTACTAGTAGTTAAAGACCTAGATCTTGAAGCTCTAGTCGTCCAAGATACAGTTAACATCTTTGTACCCCTACACTGTAGTGAAATTTCCTGCTACATTATGTTTTATTTTGAATAAAAAATGTGATTTAAAATTCTTTTAGTTTTCATTTTATTTGAATTAAATAAAATGGCAAAATTTCTTATAAAAGCTGTAGCTTACAACAGAAATATCTGTTATTAGACATAAAGTTTGCTAGTTTACCTATAAACCACTACAGCATAAGATTTTTGTGTACACTTACAGAACAGGAAGCCAGAAAATCCCTGCTAAACACACTTCCTGGAAGCAAGCTGTCTTCCTTTAACCATTTCCTGAAGGAGTGTGCTGTGTTTCTGATGCTGCTGCTAAGGCATGTTAGAATAATCATGTTTATGTGATAAACATAAATGAATGCTAGTACAATGTTAAATTGGTTTATTGTTAAATCTTGGTTTATTTCCAAACTGAAGAGCTAATTGGTGCTGGTTATTCTAATTGTGAATACTGGTACAGTACAAGTCACACTTATTTATATAGTGCTTTATACAACACATATTGTTTCAAAGCAGCTCCACAAAGATCACTGACAGTGATCACTTTCAACTCTTTGTATACCACAAATTTGATCAAAGTGTCTTTAGATAATTCTATACTGTTTGTGTATTTATATCTAAGCATTTTTCAAACACAGACCTTCCACAGAAAAAACCCTACTGTCTGTCATTGAAATGCTCCAGTGGTTTTGGGAGGATCCTCTTCCTGGCGAGGAAGGGTGTGTGGGTCACTGGGATGCCTCAAGGTTAAGTGTTGGGTCCTCTCCCCTTCTCTACACAATTTCACTGGACACTGTCATAAAGGTAACACTGACCCCCAGAAGAAACACCAACATCAGAAGAAACACCAACATCAGCTTAACCTTGCAAAGACAAGTTTCTTGTGAACTCATCGATGGAGGTTTGAATTGAAATGCCACATCTATTTATCTAATGTTCTCTGTGGTGTTGCTTCTTTGAAAAAGTAACAGAAATTAAAAAGGAATGCATTACTTTACTAGTTAGGCCTCTGTCTATAGGGGAGAGAAATGTCCCACCAGCTGATCAGAGCAAAACAGCTAATTCAGAATGAACAGTATCACCCTAAAATACCATGACTAGAAACTTCATGAAATATAGAGAGAAAGGGTAAATGTGGAGGTTGCCAGAAGCCAAAAAAGAAAAGGCTGATGGCACTCTTTCACAGGCTGAATTAATGTTAATATTGGTTATGACATTCTCTGTTATTAGTGATCCAGAGTACTGTGCTGGATAAACTGAAAGAGTGCATTAGTCATTATTGCCCTGCAGAGTTTAGCTCCAGCCTAAATTAAATACCTGAGGTAGTTCTTTGTAGTTCTTTGAAGTGTATCTTTGTACTGTTTTAAAAAAGACTATTTTTAAAGACACAATTAGATGACTAGTTTGTTACACGAGGCTAAATCTTTTATGCAACTGGCCCCAGGTTGGTCTTTGAAAAATTAGTCGACAAATGTTTATATTAAGATTTCTGTCTTCATCACAGTGGAATCACATTAGCTGACCTTGTGGTTTAATACAAAATGTCACATGTCACAAAGTGATATGGCTTGGCTCTTGGACTATCTCATATTTCTGAATGACTGTCTATGTGGCAGCTCAAGGGAAGGGAACCTGAATAATCATTCCTTGAACTTTCATAGCATCATGACAATAATTTCTAGTATGTTTGTACATTTATGGGCAGTCCAACACAGTCAAACACTGAAAAATATATTAAGGTAAATTTTCTACAACTGATTTCAAAACGCACAACACTCTTAAAAAATCCAGTATAAATTTCCATAGCCGTTGGTTGATTTACACTGCTTATCTAACTGTTTTTGCTGGTTACGAAAGTTAATGTCTTCATCTGGAAATGATTAAAGTTAGTTATGTTGGTTTTGTATCAGTATGGCACTTGTGTTTCATCAGCTTGATCTCTGGTAATATGTAAAGTGGCTTTAGTAATTCTGTGTTTCCCATTGTGTAGATCTGACAGATCACATACTGAATGTGATTTTGGATCAGGGTTGGGACTGGGAGACACTGTACTACTGTTAGCAAGTGCTACAAATCAGTTGAATTGAGAAATCAGAGGAAGAGAAAGAACCCCAAAAAACAACACCAGATCTGAACTTACCCCACTGAAGAGCCACCTCTCTGATGTGGAGAGAAGAGAAAACGACTCCTTCCTCTGCAGCATTGGCCTGGAGGGAGCAAACAAGATCAAGACATCAGAAACAGCATCAGATGGATAGAATGATCAGATTACGCTCAGGCCGACACACACTTGCTCAGAGAGACAATGAGGTCAGATTGTTTGATGAATTTTCACAGTATGACATCCAGCAATTTCAACAGAGCCCTGCAGAAATGGTGTATTTTTGGAAAGAGGTAGCATTTTAGTACTTATTATTCCATTGTGCTGAAGTCAACTGACTTTTTGAATGTGTTTTTAGTTAAACTTCTAGAAATAAGGTCTTGTGGTGCCCACATAAAATACTATTGTAATTTATAGTAAATAATATAGTGTTTTTATCCATACTATAGTAAAGTACTCAAACTAATTTGTTGTGTTAATTCTATAGTTGCTGTGGTAACAGCAAAATAAATAACTTTTTTACTGTAGTAAAAAAGGAGGTATACTGTAGTATTTATTGCAGTTTATCAGTTCACTGTAGTTTATACTACACCATTCATTAAACCATAGAGCATTAAATTATAGTATTTACTATATTATTTTAAAACACAAGCTAAATGACTGTTGTCAAATGATTATCACAGTAGTCCACTGCTTGTTTGAGACTAACTTATGAGTGATTACACTGTAAAAAAAATTTGATTGAATTTAACGGTAAAAGACTGTATACTTTACTACAGTGAAAAACTGCATGAAACACCATATGTAATTTTAGGGTTAATGCCATTTTTGGAAGTAAAAAACCCCCACAGAATTTACAGTGAAAAACCGTAAATTGACATTCCCAGAATTCCCTCTGTTACATTTAAAATGTAGTTTTTGTTGTTGTTGCTAAATGATTACATTTCATTTCAGTTTTATGTGTGTTGCCATCATGGTGTTTAGTGTGCATGTGAATGGCATTGTACACCTTCTGTTAGTATTTAAAAGCTGCTTGTGATAGGTTTTAGAGGTTTTAGAGATGAGCTGCTGAATGATGGAAATCACTTTTTAGTAAGATACATTAGACATGTGATGACAGGTTTTTTCACTGGGACCAAGGCTTTTCCATTCACCAGAGTTTTGTAAACAGACAGTCTATGCAGCTGAATGATCTTTTTCTGACCTATGCACCTCATGATAGATTATTGTGACAAGGTGCTGAGAAAAAACTTGAAGCATTCTTTTGTGCTGCTGTCTCATATTTTGAAACTGACAGAATGTCTCATTTTATTAAGAAAATGTTTTTTAACATTGATATATTAGCCAGGCCAATTTAATGTACAGTTATGCTGACTGGATTTAGAAAAACAAAAACAAAGGTTCAAGATTTTGTTTTCTGCAAATTCAAAAGCCAAAATTTCATTGGCTTTATAGAGGGAAACCCAGAAAATCTAACTACAAGTAAATAAATAAATAAATATCAACCACTATTTAACATGTAGGTTTGGTTTTCCTGGTCTCTTGCTGCCAAACTAATATGAAAACACTTTCTAGTTTTTATTATTAATTTAGAAAAATTGGCTCACAGTTGTACCTCTGGCCTTTACCTCCTGACTTTATCGGTATTGCCCCCACTAAGACGGGCACATTATTCTGCTCCAGACCGATCCTTGAATCCTTGAACTTCACGCAGACTCTCAAGCTAAGCTGATTTTCACACACAGACACACAGTTATTTTCACCTGAAAAGACTGGTTCACACCAATTATAGCAAGGTAAAATAAAACATTATCAAACTACACCAAATAAAGATTGTCATGCAACAAGAATAAACAAGTTGAAAACATCAAAATTCAAGAGACATTAGTCTCTTCAATTCCTATTACTAGGAAGTTACTGAAATAGACCAAAAGATACTTAAAGGCTAGACATCATGTTGAGATCCAAAGAAATCAGGAACAAATGAGAAATAAAGAATTGAGATCTATCAGTCTAGAAAAGATTATAAAGCCTTTTTTAAAGCTTTGGGACTCCAGTGAACTACAGTGAGAGCCATTATCCACAACTGGCAAAAACATTGAGCCTTGCTTGCCTCAGTTAAGGTCAATGTTCATGACTCCACCATAAGAAAGAGACTGGGCAAAAATGACATGTATGGCAGAGTTCCAAGAAGAAAACAAAGCAAAAAAGAACACATCTTGATGTATAAAATATAAAGCCCCACGTGGAGGAAGAGCAAGTTCATGGCAAACGGACTAACGTTATCTCTCTTTTCCTTTCTCAGAGAGCAGCATGTGACCAAACTCTGCACCAGAGCACCCACGGACCCACTGCACCACGGAGACTGGGATAAAGAGTACCTTGGATCACCACAGCACAAAGCCTTCACCTCTTCACCGCTCCTTTGTATTGTCACTAAATAAATAAATGATACTAAACACACACACACACACACACACATATAAAAAATATATATTTATACATTTATATATGTGTGTGTGTGTTTAGTTGAAAATGTCACATTTAATAAAAAAATTCTTTGTAACTGTAGCAATTTATTTATTTTCTAATCAGAGGTGTCATGTTCAATGTGTCCATCAACTTAAAGGAAAAAAAAAAGAAAGATTTGTGTTAATTTACTCGTTTCAAACTCGTCAGTGCCTGTTCAGAACAAAAATTAACATTTTTTATATTCCAATTTTGAATGCTTCCATATTTGTCCTTTCATTGAACTGGTTATATGCTCTAGTGTCACATATATGGACCAAAATGCTGAAGCTTTTGTAATTTGTCTGATGATTCATTTGAAAGAATCTTAGACTTAATCACACATTAGACTGCACACACACAAAGCAGACCTGGTCTGATCAGTACTGGTCTGCTCTAAATACAGTGCTTTAATTAAATCCGCCTACACTGACCACCACCTCATGGAAACTGACCAGGGTTCGTCTCAGTCAAGACACTGATGGCAGAGGCAGACATGATGAACTACTGAATACATGTACATGATTGAATTTCCTGTGGTAAGAAAAGATGCATAGCAGGTCTAATTATGAAAAAGCATCTCACTGATTAACAGTTTCAGGACTTTGTTAAAAGTAAAACTGAGACAACTGGTATCATGGACTGCAATCACCTGACAGCACAGCCCTGTTTGTATCAGATCCTTTTTTTTAAATAACGTAAACAGCAAAAATTTCTCATATTTTACATGTCGAAATAAACCAGATACATATCTGATTGTGCCTAAAATGTGAACAGTTTAAGGTTAGTTTTTATTATATTAATTAGATTTTTATTACATCAGGTTTAACCCTGACCCTAAGTGATGGATAGGAAAGCTATTTTAGAGAAAACTAAGTTAAAAACATGTATTATTTAGTGCCTTTTCTCAAGTCAATTTTTCTCACTCATGTTTTTAAAAGTGTATTGAAATGTCAGATATGTTAAATAAATTTGAATTATAGCATGCATACAAAACTGTGTACAGTATATATACTACAAAATGTTATGTGGTGAGATGTATTATAAAGTAACTATTATGATAGCATGCCTTTCTGATATATATTCACACCAGTGACTGTTCTCTAAACATTTACTGCCATCTAGTGGCAAACATTCAATCTCACCTTACAAAATGACTGAATCTTTGATTCATTTCACTATTGTAATACATGTTTAGTTTTTATCTATCTATCTATCTATCTATCTATCTATCTATCTATCTATCTATCTATCTATCTATCTATCTATCTATCTATCTATCTATCTATCTATCTATCATCAGCATCATCTCTGTTAGCCTTCTTTTTTTTGTATTTGATATATTCACAACAACCACAAACCATGCTGTCTGTCAAATAACATTAACTGTTATATATTTCATATCAGCACTGAATAATGAGTCTTTTTATTTTCCTCAGACTGAACTTATCCAGTGTCAGATCATCTGATGCACAGCAGTCACCCTCCAGCTGCTTTAACCCAGTTTAATGTATGAAGAAACACTTTTTCTTAACAAGACTCAGTGAACATGCACATGTATCTGTCACAGCAACCATATTCTCTTCCAAGAATGATACACATAATCATAAAAATATGATTATGGCAATATATTTTATAACATATTGGCACCTTTAAGTAATGGAAGATCTTGTTGAAAAAACAGTACTAGTTTCTGGCTATTACTCAGAGATCAGGAAGCTGTTTCCTGATCTCTGCACCCTTACCTGTACAGGAAACATGCACACACACATACACACACACACACACACACACACACACACACACACACACACACACACACACACACACACACACACACACACACACACACACACACACACAGCTGTTTCCTCTTCTTCACAAGTCAATTCTTCCCAAACCAAACAAGAAACACACCAAATTTGTGATCTTACGTCTATTCCGTTATAAATATGAATGCATGTATGAACAGGCTGTGAATGAAGAGATTAAAGGTTGTGCAATAATTTAAATGCATTTATGAAGACACAGAATTGAAGCTCCTGTGGTTTTCCTTTTTTTTTTCCATGAAGAGACTTATTGGCATCATGTGCTTATGAGTATAGGCTGCGTAATGTGCATGACGCGCATGACTGTCTGTGTGTGTGTGTGTGTGTGTGTGTGTGTGTGTGTGTGTGTCTGTGTGAAAATGACATCATGACGAGCCTCACCCTTTATATCCTTCGGACATCCTGCCCTTACAAACATGAAATCTATTAAAATCTACTAAAATCTCTGAAGGGTTATATTTTACCTCATAACTGGCAGATAAAAAGGTAAAAACATTCTAAATTCTTCCTTCCAATAATTTTTAAATGTGTTGTAACATTATGTTGATTAACACAAAAAATTAAATAGGATTAAAGAAAACATTTACTTGGATAAATATCACAGTGTTATATAAATACAATAATGTCATTAAAATAGAATTATGGCCATGCATGAACAGTTGAGGTTTAAAACTTGATAAAACTTTTGCAGTAGGACTAATAATATTACTAATTTCCTGTGTTAAGATTTTGCTTTATACATTTAAATTAAAAGCAGTTGAAGTTGAAACCAGTTCATAAATTGGTTTGTTTTATTTAAAATATACAGCACATAAAGGTTTAACTGCAAAGTTCCTTAATTGTCCTACAAACCCTATTTAACCAGCAGCCCTATTAAAGGTACATGCCACTTTTTTGAAATTACGCAAATTTTCCAACTCTTCTAAAGTTAAACAGTTGAGTTTGATAGTTTTTGAATCCATTCAGCTGATCTCCAGGTCTGGCAGAACACTTTTAGCTGTAGCTTTTAATGTTAGCATCACGTTCAAAAATGACTGAAGAGTTTAAATATTGTTTATTTATGTTGGGCACTATTTTCTTGTTTTCTCTTACAGCCTGCTGTAGCTATGGTATGGCAGCAAAGTTCCTAGAATATTGCATCTTTACAATGTCATTAACTCATTTAAGTCCTCTAAAAAGGCTGGTCACCCATGAAAAACAAATGAAAGAGAGGACAGGATAACACAAATACTCTCAGTGGAGAATCAGTTCAACACTGCAGCTGGGATTGCTTGCTGGTTCAGTGATGAACAGGGTAAGAATCTGTTTCTGCATACAGTGTACTGCCTCTCATCAGCAGAAAACCTTTGCTGAAGAGCATGTTGTGTGGAATGTTCACTTTAGTGATGAGCGTTTAGTTCATTTGGGTAGCAGTGTGCAGAGGTATTGATATTCAACAAACATATATGAACAATTTATGTTCTAGGTCACATGTCGAAATGAAAGGGAGGAACACAAACTTATTATTTAAACATAAGTCAAAGATATATGTATTGAATATATGACCCCCATAAAAATAACCCAGTAAAAAAAAATCTACTTTACATAATATGTGGACACTTTTTTCCAATAAAAATGCTTTGCTTGAACAGTGATTTTAGTTCATTTGTGTCAACTCAACAATTTTACATGAATCTAAAAAGTAATATAGTATAAAAAAACCTCTGTTTTACCACAGGGAGACTTGAGAGAGTCCCTCACTTTCCTCAAATATAACAGAAATCCACCTGTCAGTTTATGCCAGGCATTTTGATCACAGCTGAGCTGACGTCTGCAAGATGGCTTCAGTTTGGACAACAGGTGCAGAAAGCCAAAGCAGTCCAGAAAGACTCCAACAGCTTATTAAAGACAAATGGAATACAATTCTTACAAATAAAAGCCCTCAAATAGACTAGGTTAAAATAGGTTAAAAATTATTAAAATATGTTTTAATAATAACAACAAATAAATACTGACAGACTTAATTACAATTTCCAAATTTTTTGGCCTCTTTCTTTTACTGTCCACAATAACATCATGGAAAAGCAGTTAAACAGTGTTAAGAAAACTTGATCTTAATGATTCATGGCTGAATTAGCAAATCGCTTTTGCAGGCTTCTTTTTTTGAGTGCAGGGTGTTCTCGGTTCAAGAAAAGAGTGAGTATGTGAGAACAAGCGGTGCAAACTGAGCCGCTCAACAGCTGTAAGAAAATCTGATTCAGTAACTCGACACCAAACTACAACTCAACATTTCCCAATTACTCACTTCCCTTGTTTCAAGGCCTTTCAGTCGTTTTGCTTTCAGCCTCAGTTTAAAAATTAAGGGAAACTCTCACAATAATGTGACTAACATGTTGGGTTATCAGTAAATAAAAAAGCAACCAACTATATATTTGAAAGAACTATTTGGGAGCTGATGTTTGATGGTAGTCTATAAAAAAAGTATGTAGACATGTATTATGGCAAATTAATATGGCGCACTGAATAGGGAGGGTCTGTTTTTTTTCTGCTTACAGTTTTACGGCTGGGCACTTACAATTTTCAAAAATTGTAGCAAAATAAATCAGTCATCAAAATAAACAGTTTTTCTTTTTTTAATGTTTTGACTTTAATTTCTGACTTACCAATAAATCTTGCATCTGTTGTGTGTTATGCTGTTTCTATGGAGGCTGAGAAACAGTTTGAGCTTTGAGTAAGCATGCACAGACAGCAACTGACCCTGTGCTGGAAAAAAGGGAGTTTTCTACCTGCTGATTCTGTCTAAATTCTTACTTCCTCCAGAACGTAACATAAGTATTTCTCTTCTCAAAATGAGAAAACCCTGGAATTCACAAACCTTTGTGTGGGCAATTTCATTTTCATGTGAACTTTCACATAGGACTTACCAGTTCTTAAAGCAGTAGTTCAACCATGTATGACATTCATCTTCATAAACAGAAAAGCACTGTTGCTGCTGAATGTGCTTGATGCAAAAACAAACTCACTAGTTATTTCACATCATGCAATCTTGTTTTGAGTGTTTCAGTTTACCATGTTAATATCAACTAAAGTAATTATGTCTATGCTAACATTAATAGTTTAGTGCTTAAAATAACAAATTGAGTTTCTTTTTTGTTGTTTAAAAAAACATTAGTTAATATTTGAAATAAAGTTTAATGACATTTGTTGCTCTATAATGATCTATAAACCATTATACAGTATATTGCTTGTTAATAATTTATTATTAAAGCTTTTAATCCTTGTAAAATATTTGTCAATTTTGTTTATTCTAAAGAAGTGTATGATCATATTAACTGAAAGTTTAATTACATGTATAAACATTTTAATTCACCGGAAATGATGATCTGTTAATTATTAGGTAATGTTTATTATGCTTAATAGTAAACATTAACAAGCACATTATCTCATATTTTTAGTTATTTGAATACATATTACCTAATGATCTATTAAAGAAAGTTTGTATAAAGTGTTACTAATCTTACAAAACATTATTAGTGAAAAACTAGTTACATTTAAAATAGATTTTAAGTACTGCTGTCAAATGATTAATCGCCATTAAAAATAAATGTTTTTGTTTACATAAAACGTGTGTTTGTACTATTTATATTTATTATGTATATATAAATACACACAAGCATTTATATTTGAAAAAATATGTTGTTTTTGTGTATAGACACACACACACACAATATGAATATAAAAATATGTAATTATTAAATGTGTGTGTATTTATATATAAATACTAATAAATAAACCCAGTACACACACACACACACACACACACATTATGTAAACAAAAACTTTTTTTGAAATGCGATTAATTGTGACTAATCGTTTGACAGCACAAATTTAAATATAAAACATATTTTAAATTGCAATAACATTTCACAATGTTAATATTTGTTTTACAGTATTTTATTTAAAAATGGTGAGCATTGTACTAAAATTTTTACAAAAACAGAAAAATATTCTAAACCTTTTGATCAGTTCACTGTATAAAACAAAAGACAGTGATCTTAATTCAAACAGCAGAGAGCATCATTCAGAATATATATAACTATGAGCTCCATATGAGACGTGGAAATATAGGGCATGTGCACTGTGGGAGAGGCTGATGGGAATTACAAGAGTTTGTAGAAGCCGGCCTGGGTTTGACACGAACTTTTTGTGAAAAGTCCAAAGAAAACTTCCCTGATCCCACTAAGGAAGAGGGCCGTGAGGATCAGGCCTGGCCAGAGGGTTTTTCTGAATGCATTCAGCAAGCATTAGTGTGAGGATTATGACTTGACGCGCTCTGTTGCACTCCTCTCCCGCCGGGTGTCATATCTGATTTAAAGCAGCTCAGACAGAAGCTGACTGATATAGGCCTCATGAGGTCTGAGGAAACACCTGGCAACACACCGGACAGGTGAAAGACCAGCGACTGTTCATCTGTCCTTTAGGCTTACAAGATCATATCTTTACAGACACATTGACTTTTGAACCAGTTCAGGTCACTGAGACATCTGCTACAGTATCTAAATATACAGGGAATAAAAGTGTGGTCCTACCACAGCTGTCATGACAGACTCTCTCACAGTTTAATCACACAGAACTGAAAACGAGCTCTCAAATCAAGACTTCAGAGGCCAGAAATGAGCCGACCAAGCCTAAAGCCCTCAACCAGCAGAGCTTTAAAATACCAGCATGAAAGGATTCTCCTACAGTTAAAAACACAACAGAAATCCAGCATTCCACACCGTTGTGTTATGTTTGCAGACTCCGCATGTAAAAGCTAAGACAGAAATGCTCAGAAAAGCTCACCAGTGAATTACAATGTGTTTATGTTTTTACAGAGAGATATCTATTTCCGGAGAACATATGCCAGTTTAACCTCTCCTGAAAAACACTGTTCCAAGTTTAAATTATACCCTGAATGCCAAATTTCCTATGCAGACTCAAATTTGGCACCACACTGCATGTAAGATATAAAGTTCTTTTATCCTTTTAAGACTTATATATTTGAGTAAAATGTGTGTTCCATTTTTTTCATTTGCAAGCGTAAAGATAATTATTTTCTTTTCTATTTATTTTATGAGATGAAAAAAAGGTTCTGACCCTAAAATGTGCAATTATGAGTCTATATCATGCAATTCGGAAAAAAAGTAAGAATTGCCAGTGTATATCACACGTCTGACTTCATTCTTCTAACACCTTTAAATTTTACAACTTTACTAGTTTCAGAATGTTGTCCAGAGAACGTGTAACGTTCTCACAATGTTTTCAAGTTGATAAAATTAAATGTTGTTTTACAGTTTTCTCTAACCTTTTCCATAACCAAGAAAAAGTAAAATAATATAATATAATATAAATAGTACTCACCCAGATCCTTCATCCCCTCCGGCTCTCGTTTGCATTGAATCAGCTGATATCCTGAGAGAAAGCCGCTCACACCATTGGTCACTGATCAGTCAGATTGATCGATACAGTTAACATTCAGTTACACATAAGCGCACAGCACAACAAACAAACGTGGGAAAGTATGAACGTAGATAGCTTTGCGTAGCGGAGCATTAGGCTTTGATATGAGAACTGTTAGCGGTTATTCCTCCTATTCCTCGCTTGTACTCTTGTGACACTCCAACCACACACACACACACACACACACACACACACACACACACACACACACACACACACACACACACACACACACACACACACACACACACACACACACACACACACACTCCTCCTCTCATTCGGATGGGAGAGGTTTACTGATGACAGATCACCGGGCGTTAATGCTCTTGCGCAGATTTGTCCTGCGGAAAAAATCTAAACAAAACAAAACAAAACAAAAACATGCGCGGATCAACATTAAATTTGCTATAGGCTTTATTAATCATATTTATTGATCTGTTTATCAATCAACAATTGTTTTTTTATTAAAATGTATGTAAATCATTCGAAGAGGACTGGTTCTAATGTAATAAATACATATTTTCACAGCGATGCATAGACTGTACATGTGCGCCCCCTTGCGACGTTTGAGGCACTTCACTCCTTTTACCACTTAGCATTAACATTACCGTTAAGAGGCAGCTAGGTATACAAATCAAATATGACTCTTCAGCTTTATGCCACTGTATATTCAGCATTACACGTCAGGGTAAATTTATTGTGCATTTAATTGCGATTTCCTTCATGTACGTATAAAAAGTGGCACTTAAACAGAAGTTTAGCTATTTTTGTATTGCATTTGTGTCCGAAAATTCTGTATTTCTCGCAGTATCTAGTTTATGTCTCAGTTACAGTTTTGAGTAACAAGTCGCTGGTGGGCTGATAAACACTGGTGAATGGTTGTCATGTGGACAGAGACTGGAGGACTGTCCTGTAGGTGGCGCAGTCTTTGATAATACTGGAGAAACTCTGCTTCTCAAGTGTTCATTTCCGTGCAGGTTTTTGCTTGAGAAGCGGAGTTTTGGGTGCTTATAAATGCCTCTGAGGAGAGCAGTGATCGTGCCGGGGAACGGCGCAGGGAATATTGAGCACTGCAACTGGTACGGATGGGCAAAGAAACGAATAAACGAGGTACGAGAGACAGACACTAACTGATATAAAGCCACTTAAAGCATGTCAAATAGTAGTCTGAATAATAATAATACTATATATATATATATATATATATATATATATATATATATATATATATATATATACATACACACACACACACACACACACACACACACACACACACACACACACACACACACACACACACACAAAAGTTCAGGTCTAATTAAAACTCACCTGTCTGTAGCTTCCAAGTGACCTGTCAGACCTTGATTAGCTTAATCAGGTGTGTTTGCTTTGGGTTGAAGCTAAATTCGCCACCCCTGCTTTAGACATTTGAATATTGGTGCTTTTATAGTATGGAAGGCATTTTTTGCCCATTTTAAATAAGTAAATTAAATTATTAAAATGAAAAAAGCCACTAATGAATAAATCCAACACAATCCAGATCAAACATACATAGAAACAACATACTCAGTGTGTCAGACATACTCTCTCTCTCTCACACCCCAACAAAAACTACTGCCAACAATTGTGTATTGATATTTTTATATCATCATAAGATACCAAAGGTACTAGATATTTAGGTTTTGGCTCTTTGAACCTGGAATTATTTAAAACAAGCATTTTTATTTTACATATGATTTTATTTTTACGGAGATGGTGATGTGACATTGATTTAAAAAAACAAAAAAATTGGGATCACACCTGAGACCCTAGTGCTCAAATTTATCCACGAAGGACCGATTGAGGGTTGTTTTATATGAAGGGTGCTTGAGGTTGAAAACATAAAATGCTGAAAATTATAAGTTTATAGTGACTGAATACAATATGATAAATTTAAATCATATTTGCAGATTGCAGATGTGTGTTGTGTCCTGAAGAACATGCCGGATCCTGGTAGTACAAGTTCACTTAATTATATTACAGGAGATCTGAATGATATAAATCAGCTATAATATATTTTATGTCGATTGACAGTAACTGCCAGAGAGAGCATCTGGCTACCGTTCATGGAGAAGGAGCTAAAATGTGATGAAGAGACGGTCATCATCGGACACAGTTCAGGAGCCGCTGCAGCCATGAGGTACTACTGGAGTTCATTACAGTGTGCTTTTAAAACTTCTATTTAACTAAAACAAGAAATTATATTTTCTATATACTTTTTATGTACTACTTTTTATATACTTGTCTTACTTTTCTTTAGTTTACTGAGACTATTACAAAATGTACTACAATGCTACAAGTATTTAATTTGTAAACTATCAGTCTATCTGTAAGTTCACCTTTGATTATACTTAAAGTGTTATACTTAAAGCAAACTTACTTCTTTATACAGGTATGTGCCAAAAAAAAACGAGGGATAAGTCCATTTATTTCAATAATTTGTTTCAAAAAGTGAAACTTGTACTTAATATTAGTTCACTACATACAAAGTGAAATATTTCAAGCCTTTATTTGTTTCAATTTTAATGATTATGGATTAAAGATTAAAAAAAAAAAGGTGAAAAAGTACTGGTCTGTTGCCCAGTGGTCCCAAGTTCTGTTTTCAGATGAAAGCAAATTGCATTTTATTTGGAAATCAAGGTGAGTCTGTTGTCTTTTATCAAGTCCACAGTCAACACAGCTGTCTACCAGGAAATTTTAGAGCATGTCATGCTTCCCGCTGCCAAGCTTTTTGGAGATGCTGGAAAATAAAATCCTCAGGATTTGGCACCTGCCCACAAAGCCAAAACTACCAGTACCTGGTTTAATAGCCATGGAAAAACTACTTGATTGGCCGGCAAACTCGCCTAATTTAAACTCCCATTGAAAATCTATAGGGTATTGTCAAGAGGAAGATGGGAGAACAGAGACAATGGAATGCAGATGAGGCCAATATCTATTACTATAACACCTCTGTGCCAAAGACTGATCGCCTCCATGCCACGCCGCCTTGATGCTATAATTAGTGCAAAAGGAGACCCAACTAAGTATTGAGGGCATAATACAGTACATTAACACACTTTTCAGAAAGCCAACATGTTTAAGCTCCTTTTGTTATTGATCACATGAAATATGCAAATTTTGTGAAATACAAATTTTTTTTTTATCCATAATCATTAAAATAAAATTAAAAAAGGCTTGAAATATTTGATTTTGTGTGTAGTGAACCAATATGATGTACAAGTTTAACTTTTTGAAACAAATTATTGAAATAAATGGACTTTCCCTCGATTTTAAAATTTTTTGGCACATACCTGTACTAGAAATTGGGACAATTTAGTCCCGAGGAATATTAAAATAAAACACCAGTATATTATTAGTACACTGAATTTCTATACTTACTACATAAAGGACACTTTGAAATAACTTTCAATTAAGTATCCTTAATAAAATAAACTTGAAGTGTACCTCTTTTTGATAAGGGAAGTGATTATGCCTGTCAGCAGTGCACACTTAAGTAGGTTTTCTTTCTATTAGGTCTATATTTATTGATATGAATTTGGTAAATTATACATTTCTGTTACTTATTTGGTTTACCGTTTCTTGACATGGGATGTAGTGAAACAATTATTAAAGTTAAAATTAAATTAAAAAAATTTTATGTGTGTGTGTGTATATGTATGTATATATATACATATATATATATATTTCAGAACAATGTTTATCAATTGAATATGTACTAAACTGCATGTGTAATGAACATTTTCTAAAAAAATTAATTTGCACTAATTGTTTATTTATTTATTTTTTTTATGGGCTTTAGGTATGCAGAAACGCACAGAGTTTTTGCCATTATTCTGGTAGGTGCAT